>NC_133346.1:7182733-7482733 GCF_030506205.2 Paramisgurnus dabryanus
GGGAATCTGGAAATGCGGATTGTTTTCGACAGATAACTGAGGTGACCGTTTCAAGCAAAAGGTTGTATATTTTATCAAAGTATTTAAGGCATATAAATGGGTTTTGGGTGATGTAGAGCGATGGTGTGTATTCAAACACAAAAAAAAAACCCCAGCTATAATCTTCTATCAAATAAAGAAATAATACTTACGACAACTTCCACGGCATTCCCCGGCTCATTTGCGGTGCTTTAGGTATGAAGGTTGCATAGAGGCCACATGGCTATACTGGAGCCCTGTTAGCGTGTATGCGTCTAAATTACTTGTAGTGCCGTTTAATCTATCGAGTTAAAGAAAAGTAAATATTTTACCTGATACCTAATATCTTGCCTCAGTGATTTTTTTTTTTAATTAAAAAAAACTAAGAACATCAGGGTTTGTAAACCTACCTATAAAGCATCTTATTGTTTGCAGAGCGCTGCTGCTTCAGGGCTGCTTTGAACTTTCTACAGTCCGGATGGCATGATTGATGCTCTCGCAGGTTCCTGCGTGTGTTCCTCAGTCTCGTTTGCTCTGAGGGAAATATTGATTTGGGTGAGAGAAATCGTTCAGGCTGATAACAGTAAATGAACGAGCTAGAAGCTTTGTTTGCAAGTTAAGCATGATATTGGAGGAAAAAGAGAAAAATAAATGTATTTGAAATCTTTTGACCACCGAATTCCTGTCCTCGGAGGGACTACTCTTTGGGGCGGTTTCCCGGACAAATTTTAGATTAAGCCAGGGCTAGGCCTTAGTTATATTAGTACACATAACTAGTTTTAACAAACATAACTTAAAAAAACAATACTGGTGTGCATCTTGGGACAAAACAATGTCACTGGTAAATGTTAAGATATGTGCAAGATGTTTTTAATTAAAGAAACAGTAAGTAGGATTTTACGTATTTTATTAGTCAAAATCAATGTCTTTATTCATAAAAATGTCCTCATTGGTGTCAAATGACCTCTGCCAATGATCTGACTTTTCTTTTAAGTTTAGAATTTATTCTTTTTTATTTACATTAAACGGGTAAGTCCAAGGAGGTTTCCATGTCATTCCACAATATTAAAAAACTATAATAGCAGAGAGGGACAAAAAGCACTAGCCTACCGCATCGCGTTTTCGTTCAGAACATGTGAACCAGCTGAAATTGACTAGGAGATCAGTGAGTACATAACGGCTACCGTAGTTGCAACATGCATTTGGAGAAGCGAGGCGCTAGAGAGCACTATTCGTTTGAATGCAAAATACAATTTCATCACTAGATGGGGGGAAATCTTGTCCCTTTAAGGCAGCTTAAACATTGATTTTAGTCCGGGACTAGGATAAGCGTTTTCTGGGAAACTGCTCCTTTAGGTTTGAAGGTGTATTTTTTTTAAAGGGTACTGCCCCAGTGACATCTACAGGGACCTTTTTTATAATTTTTCTGAAAGTGTTCGATGCTGGAAATTAACTTTTATTTGACCGAGAAAAATCACTGTAATAAAGGATTTGTTGGTTTAACTTAAAAAAAACAAGTTATCTGGTTGCCTCAAAATTTTGAGTTGATCTGACTTATAAATATTAGTTGACTCAAAAAGTTAAAAGTAATAATTTTGTGTCACCTTATGTTTTTTTTTTTTAATTAACACAAAATTTTATTTTTAAGGCAACCAGGTAACTTACTTTTTTGAAGTTGAACTAACTATTTGTTTTTTTACAGTGAGTATAATTAAACTTTGAATATAGGTAGCGCAATGTTAATTTCGACCCTGTCATCTGCGACGAAAGTAACACATGGGTGAGTCAAAAGTAACACAACTAAACAAGATAGATTTTTGCGTTACACTTTTTAGTAAATATACATGATTATTATGACTTTGTTGATATGTACAACTGCAAACATATTTTGTCACTTATCTCTGCAAAAAATAATGAATTTTCAGTTTCTTTAAATGTTTCAAAAGCAACCCGACAGTACAAACTTGAATTGTTGAGAATACATTTTTTTAACAGTTTAAACACTATAAAATTTAATTAAATCAAATTAGAATACACTGTAAAAAAATTCCGTAGAAATTGCAGCTGGGTTGCCGGTAATTTACCGTAGATTTACATTTATGTTATTTACTGGCAAGAGTTTGTTCAAAGTTAAATGAACATTAAACATTTACAAGTCTTTGTCTTTACAGAGTAAAACTAAAAAAGACAGTATCAAGCAAAACATTCTGGAAAACAAAATCTGAGGCAAAAACAGAAAAAGGTTGATGATGATTTCTGGTTCCCAGAATGCTTTGCATGAGGCTGTTATTGTATAGTTTTATTCTGTAAAGATAAAGACTTGTTAATATTTAAAATTTATTTTACTTTGAACAAACTCTTGCTAGTAAATAACATAAACGTAAATCTACGGTAAATTTCCGGCAACCCAGCTGCAATAACATTGTAATTTCTACGGATTTTTTTTACAGTGTAATATAGATGTTCAACATAATGTCACAGTATTAGCAGCGGGACAAACTTTCGTCCCGACAGAAACTCCTGACATTTAAACCTGATTTACTTTTATTTTGAAAAACTCTGAGAAGTCAAACTTCAGGATGTGTTAGAGCACTAAATAACCTGTAGATTGATCTGTACTGTATGCATGAAACCAAAAACACAGCGCGTTATAAGAAATAAATGACCACTTTAGGAATTTACTTATCATGGTTGAAATCAGCTTTCTGGACCTACACGCGCGAAACGCTGACAAAATAACACAATATTTGTCAGCTCTGTCAAGGGTTGCGTGCTAAAGATGCTGTCATAGTTTGGAATGCAAATGTAATCAGGGTTCGGAAAAAATCGCTTTGTAACTTTCGTCCTGGATCTTCGGCAAGCATTGCATCAAGAACATCTTTTGCATGCTAGTAAGATTAACATTAATTATTGATTTCAAACACATGTGACTCAGTTTTTTTTTGTGCTATGGAATTAAAATCTAAAAGTCGATTTTGAAAAAATGCATTTTTAAATTTTTATATTTATTTATTTACTATTTGAAAATTTGGCCGTTTTATTAAAGTAAATTAACAAAGCTTGTGCTCGAATGACCGTAAAAGCTTTCGAGAGCGAATACCTTTTTCAAATTAAAACGGCTATGAGACCTTCATTTCTTCATTGGAATGGGGTCAAGGATGAACCCCAACAACGTTATTATATTAGATCAGCCAGAACTCAAAGGTTATTTTAGACATTTGGCAGCACGGAGGGGCTGCCGAGCCAAAGATGGTACGCTCGCTCCCCCCGTCTACAACAGCTCATAAACAAACCTGTGACAGTTCAATAAAGGTAATATGAATCTGGATAATGCAGGAGCACATTTTAGAAACAAATTTTTTAAGAGGCTCAAGTCACTTCTTTATCAGAGTTCTTGATAACAGAAAGGCTGCCGTGCACGGTTTGGGGGGGCTTTGCCATTCCCGACGAACGTTACCGTCACTTTTCTCCGCTGGCACGGCTGTTTTTCTCTCCCAGAAGGTCGTTTGGTTAATGCACATTTTGGTCTTCACAGGCTCTTAACTGCTTTTTAATCAGTGATTATTAGAGAGCTGGAAGCCGGTGCAGGCGCCGGGGTCCCCAGACACAGGAGAGTGCCTGTCAATATGTCATGTCAATTAGCCCACTGCCAGACGATCCCCCTCCGCCGCTGATCTACTCTAACACTTACCTCTGCCGGCACAAGAAGGAAAATGATCTCATCTTTACGTACATGCAGAATGACTAACTACCTGCTATTTTTAAGAGATAATGCTTCTGCCTGTATACTACATGCAGTGTGCAGAAACATCCGGATGTGCAGAATGTGCTGTGCACAAGTATGAGATATCCCATAATGTACTTTAATTTCAGAAGATATTACCTATATGGTTTTAACCTTGGATTTGTTTGTTTGTTTGTTTGTTTATGCATTTTTCTGGTGACCAAAAGTAGCAGTATTTTCATGCAAAGATTTGTTTTTGGAAAATATGGGTCAAAACAAAACACTGGTCTAGGCCTGTCTGCAAGTTAAACTTAGTTAAAACAAGTTAAAAAGTGATTTGTGGCGTGTTGCTAATGTACAAATGACTAAAAGTGACATAAACCTAGAATTAAAATTGCATTTGTATATATGTAACTGAAAGGCGGGCAATTCTGGACCTTTGTGTTTTGACCTTTTTATTTTTAAAATACTTGGAAGCCAATCACTGTATTAAAAATACATAGTGTCAGATTAGTGTTTGGGGTAACACATTACAAGTAATGTGCATTATGTAATAATATTACTTTTCTGAAGTAACGAGTAAAGTAACGCATTACTTTTTAAATGTACACATTAATATTTGAGTTACCTTTTTAAAAAAGTAATGCAAGTTACTTTTTTAGTTAAATTAATTTGATTAAAAATATGTACCGAATTAAACTAAACGTACTCACATTATGCACTTTATGCGTACACGCTTGTGTGGGAACCGTTTAAGTCAGAAATTGAGATGGCAGGCCAGAGCGCGACATTTTTGTGATGAAATATGCAATTTCAGAACTTTTCAGTCATAAAAAACACCTGCAAGGCCTGAAAGAGATCAAGCCTCAACCAAGAAAAAGTAACGGAAAAGTAACTTAAAAGTAACGTAAACATTACTTTCCATGAAAGTAATTAAGGCAATTAGTTACTTTTTGGGAGTAACTTAATATTGTAATGCATTACTTTTAAAAGTAACTTTCCCAACACTAGTCAGATCATGTGACAATAGTTGCGTTCCCATTGCATATTTGCACAACACTTTAGTGTTATTTTCTAAATGTCGACAAAAGACTATTTTCTAAATGACGGCGTTTCCATTAACCAATAACATGCAACTTTTAGATAAGTCATGTCGACTGATGTTGATAGACATTAAAAATCGTTTTGAGGTACCCTTATTTTGACACTCTTCACATGCCTATTCCTTGACATAATGTCCATCTACGCATTTCCGCCAAAGCGTACATTTTTGTTTATTTTTATCTGCTAGCGTGTTGTAATGGTTGTAGCAGTAAAAACACAGCAAAAGAGATAAAAGGACGAGCGTGTGTTTAGCGCTGCAGTTTATATTTTTTTATGCAAAACGTAGTTATATAATTTGGTTGCATTTGTAAGTAAAAATTATAATATGAAATGTCGTTAAATTAATTGGATTGAATCGTAATCGCATCCAAGAATCGCTTGATGTATCGGCAAAAATCGTGAACAGCTGGCGGAGAAAATCGATATTGTATCGCATAGTAATGACCTGTCCGATTTACACCACTAATACAGCATCATCTTCAAATAATTATGTCTTTCATCAGATCACCTGAAAATGTGAAATAACTTTTCCATCGCAGTTATCCGAAATACACCTTTTCTGAATTGCCTGAAAAAACATCTCATGCGAGTGTATATGGAAGTTTTTGCTAAATTTACCTTGTTTCCATTGGCTGTATTTTGAATTTGCAATGTCAATTTGCGCAAATTAAAGGGTAACGGAAATGTAGCTAATGTAGCTTATATAATATTACTGATTAAATATTTATTGTTGCATACTGTTTAATGTTTACATGCTTAATATTTAATGTCTTTACCTAGGGTTTTGTGCATGTGCTGCTAGCTACAACAGCTTGACTTGATCTGTCATTTTGTTTCTAAATGTGTCAAAACAATTCATAACTTGGCACATGTGCATGTTGCATTAATATCTTTAGTGGGTCACTGCAGTTTTTTTCGATTGTCAGTTTTGTCCAGCTACTGTCAGGGCAGAGCAGTAGTCTATATAAGTTAGTTAAACTGTCAATATTTATACCTAAACACTTTAAACATTTTAATTGTGTGGAGATTTGAAAGTAGCTTTAACTTCCTCCTGAGTCCTGTAGAATGCATGCTTGCATTGAGTTAGCCAAATATTTACGTCTGCGTCGAGTACTTTCCTCGAGTATGTTTGTGTGTCGTCTCTGCGTGCACTTGGCTTGCTTATTTACCTTAATGTATTCTAAACATAGATCTGACACGCTCACCCTCATCAAACATATCGCTAATTACTAATTAAGTCTGAGCTTCAGACCGATGCTTAATTACTGTAAACTAGAGCCCGAGTTGCCGCAAGGTCTCCGTGCCTCCCCCGTACCTTTACCGCGGAGAAACGCTCATAAACACCACAGCCGCAGCTGATCCTACTGGAAAAGGGCCTCATGAATATTAACGCGGGATTGGTCACGCCTCTGTAGCGTTTTAAAGATGAACTCTCGGCGGGCCAGCGCAGCTTGACGTTGACAGAACTTGGCCCCTGATGCACACGTGCAGTTGGTGTTCGGAAAGTTTAGATGAACTGTTGAGTGCAGTCGCCACAGGACCAGGAGACCCATCAAGACACGCTGAGCTGGAACAGAACAAGCTTCTCATGATATGCTTACTGTATGACACCTGGATATGCAAATCTCACCACGGTTGGCCTGTGGAGACTGTCTTACCATGAGTTCAGAAAAAGAGATAAGATAGACCAGGGGTTCGGGGGCCCCCCCTCCCAGAATGTTTTTGATGTCTCCTTATATGAAACACTTGATTTCTCTCATCAAGCTCCTTCCAGAATATTTAAAACATCTCTTAATAAACACACTAAACAGCTGATGACCTGAATCAGGTGTTTTATATATGGAGATATCTAAAACATTTTAGGAGGGGGCCCAGAGGACTGAAGTTGGGAACCACTGTGATAGACCATCCCCTCAAAGTAATCAGGACAGAAGTGGTGGAATGTGGACAGAAAAGAGACATATTTAACCACCAGGTGTGAACTGAAATTAGTCTCTGTAGTTCACTTGTGATCAGATCGATCAAAACACATCTTAATACCAGATGTAAACAAGCTCCTAGATAAATAAATAGAGAGATGGACAGACAGAAAGATATATGAATAGACAAACAGATAGATAAATAGAAAGGCAGCCAGATGGATATAGAGAGATGGATAGACAGACAAACAAAGAGACGGAGAGAGAGAGAGAGAGAGAGAGAGAGAGAGAGAGAGAGACAGACAGACAGACAGACAGACAGTTACAGGTGCTGGTCATATAATTACCAATTATCATATAATTACAGGTGCTGGTTAAGGCCAACAGATAGACAGACAGTTAGATAAACCGACAGAAAGTCAGAGAGATAGAGACGAATAGAGAGACAGTCATACAGTAAGATAAATAGACAGACAGGTAGATATAGACAGACAGTTAGATAGACAAACAGAAAGTCAGACAGATAGAGACAAATAGAGACAGTCAGACATAGAGACAGACAGATAGATGAGATGGATAGACAGACAGATAGTCAGACAGACAGTTAGACATACAGACAGATATATATATATATATATATATATATATATATATATATATATATATATATATATATATATATATATATATATATATATATATATATATATATATATATAGACATAGAGTAAGATAAATAGACAGGCCGATAGAGAAACAGACAGACAGACAGACAGATAGATAGAAAGATGGTTAGGCAGACTGATAAAGAGATAGATAGACCGACAGTTAGATAAACAAACAGACAGACAGACAAAAATAGAAACAGACAGATAGATAGTGGCATAGATAGATTAAGAGATTAACAAATAGATAGATAGACAGACATACAAATAGAGAGAAAGACAGACAGATAAAGAGATAGACAGATAGATTTATAGAGAAACAGACAGAGAGACGGATAGATGGACAGATAAATAGACAGACATACGGACAGGAAGGAAGGACGGAACGAGAGACAGATAGATAGATAGATGGACAGATAGATAGATGGACAGATAGACGGACGGATGGATTGTTACACAGACAGACAGATGAATAGATAGACAGACATACAGAAAGACAGACAGACGGACAGATGGAAAGAGAAATAGACACAGACAGACAAGACAGATGGATAGATGGACAGATAAATAGACATACAGACAGACAGACAGACAGAAAGATAAATAGACCTACATACATACAGATAGATAGACAGACAGACAGACATACATACATGCGGATGGATGGATAGATAGACAGAGAGAGAGACGGATGCATGGATAGATAGACAGACAGAGAGATGTATAGATGGACAGATAAATAGACAGACAGATGGACAGGAAGGAAGGACGGAATGAGAGACAGATAGATGGACGGACAGATAGATAGATGGACAGATAGACGGACGGATGGATTGTTACACAGACAGACAGATGAATAGATAGACAGACATACAGAAAGACAGACAGACGGACAGATGGAAAGAGAAATAGACACAGACAGACAAGACAGATGGATAGATGGACAGATAAATAGACATACAGACAGACAGACAGAAAGATAAATAGACCTACATACATACAGATAGATAGACAGACAGACAGACAGACAGAGAGATAGATAGATAGACAGGTACATAAACAGACAGATAAAAAACGGACAGACAGAGAGATAGATAGACAGACAGACAGACAGAGAGATAGATAGACAGATAGACAGACAGACAGAGAGATACATAGATAGACAGAGCGATAGATAGACAGATAGATAAACAGACAGACAGAGAGATAGATAGATAGACCGAGCGATAGATAGACGGATAGATAGACAGACAGACAGAGAGAGAGATAGATAGATAGACAGACAGAGAGATAGATAGACAGATAGATAGACAGACAGACAGACAGAGAGAGAGAGATAGATAGATAGACAGGTAAATAGACATACAGATAGACAGATAGAAAGACAGACAGACAGACAGACAGACAGACAGATAGATAGACAGATAGAAAAACAGACAGACAGAGATATAGATAGATAGATAGACAGGTAAATAGACATACATACATATAGATAAACAGACAGACAGATAGAAAAACGGACAGACAGAGAGATAGACAGACAGACAGAGAGAGAGATAGACAGACACTTTTCTGGCTAACAAAGAAAGACAGTGTTTTACCGTAGTTGTCCTGTGAATAATGTGTTGATGACTGAATTTCTATTATGGACGATTCTTTTGATTAAAATCACACAAGTTAATTCATATTGTTTAATTCTCCACAGTATTCATCTTATGGCCATTATATTCCCATAAATGATATTATGAAATAGAAAGTCATTAAATTCAAGTTACGGACAGCATTTAAATCTCTGCAGAGATATTCTACCATTTTACAAACAAAAACAAATCAGCATGAGATGAACTTTTTTTGCTGACTGGGTATAATAAAAATAACTGGGTATCATTTAAAGAAAACTTGATCGACAAACATTAGCGTACACCGAAATAATATTTAGCTTCTAATAAAGGGAAGGTTTTTGTTTTCTCATATTTGAGATGAAATCTCATTAACTCCCTATACGTGCTTTGAATGATAGTCCAGTAATGGAGATATCATAGCAGGATGAATGATCTTTATCTCTGACAGAGTCATATATTTCACCTGTCATCTTGACTAAGTGAATAATTCTATATGCATGCTTACGTCCCATCTGTAGTTAATACCGTTCAGCTATTTTGGTAATAAGTTTAATAATAAGGTCGGTTTGACAGAATATATATATATTTTATCCGTCCATCAGAGATGGAATATTTCTGAAACTCATAAAGTTATGTGTGGAATTAGCTTTTATACTTCAGGGATTATTTGATGAGAGTTATTGTTCAGCTTAAGCAAAATGCGAATTTCTATTATGCTCCTGCAGCAAGCTTTAATATCCATTTATGAAGATATTCATTTCATATTCACCAAAATTCATAAGGTAGAAAATGTTATTACAGACTCCAAGAATGAGCCAACTGAGAAAGAAAGTTTGCGTGTCTGAACGGCTCCATTTCACAAATGTCACAGAGCAAAGGTAAAGGCATATTTCAAGGTAACACGGTCTGTCCTGCCATGGCTGCACAAGATCAGACTGAAGCAGATACCTTCTTTAGAATAATCAGCAGTCACTTCTTTCTTAAAGAAATGCGGTTTTACTGTCCTGGCGTTTACAGATAAAATAAGTTTGCAAGCAGGTACATCATCTCACCATGAGTGCATCAAGTTCAACACAATCTAAAACCCTTATGGACCGACTCAACGACACATTCATAAAGGTCAATAATTTCCTGTGTTGGCATCTTATCAGCAATGAAAGATTCACAGTAGGATGGAGGCTGCAGGCTAATTATTGATCAGCATCATGTTTTCAAGAAAATGAGCCTTGTTTTGGTTGATTTAGCTCTGAAACCTTGACAGATCCACAGCTCCAGACTGTGCCAGGTTTCAGCTGAAGGCAAAATTGACATTTTATAAAGCAGATGTAGGACCTGCTAATACTGGAGCGCAGGGGCGTCAGTTTGTGTTGAAAAGTGGTGGGGACAAAAGATAAGATAAACATATGTGACCCTAGACCACAAAAAACATTCGTACAGTGCAAAAAATGACTTTCAAGAAAAAAAATTCTTAGTATTTTTTTTTTTGTTTTTAGTAAAAATATATCTACAAATTCTTAAATTAAGTTGCTTTTTCTTGATGAGCAAAATGACCTAAGAAAATAAGTCTAGTTTTTAGACCAAAAATATCAAATGTAAATGATTTTGTGCATAAAACAAGCAAAAAAAATCTGCCAATGGGGTAAGCAAAAAATCTTGAAAATTTTTCTTAAACAATAAATTCAAGAAAAATTCAAGAAAAAATTACTTACCCCATTGGCAGATTTTCTTGCTTGTTTTATGCACAAAATCACTTAAATTTGATATTTTGGGTCTAAAGATCAGATTTTTGCTAATCGAAAAAAGCATCTTAATTTAAGAATTTTTAGATATTTTTAATGAAAACAAGACAAAAATACTAAGAATTTTTTCTTGAAAATCTGACTTTCTTACTTAGTATTTTTGTCTTGTTTTCAGTAGAAATATCAAAATCAAGATACTTTTTCTTGATGAGCAAAATGACGTAAGAAAATTAAACTAGTTTTTAGACAAAAAATATACAATTTAAGTGAATTTGTGCTTAAAACAAGCAAAAATATCTGCCAGAGACAATTTTGCTGTAATTAAGTGTTTAAGAAAAAAGAAATCTTATTTTTACTTTTTTTTTCTCACCCCATTGGCAGATATTTTTGCTTGTTTTAATCACAAATTCACTTAAATTGTTTATTTTTTGTCTAAAAACTAGACTTATTTTCTTACGTCATTTTGCTCATCAAGAAAATACATCTTGATTTAAGAATTTTTTGATATTTCTACTGAAAACAAGACAAAACTACTAAGTAAGAAAGTCATTTTTGCAGTTTAAGTCGCACATGTATTACTTGATTTTTCAGAACATTTTAACCAAATGCTTTTTAAAAAGTGGTGGGGACAAAATCAGCCATTTCAAAAAGTGGTGGGGACATGTCCCCAGCGTCCCCAGTGTAAATGACACCTATGCTGGAGCGTAAAAGACAACGGTCAGGTTGAGGAAAAAGGTGGCGATCTTAAAATGGACATCGGTCGACTGCTTAGTTGAGACAGCTGGACAGGCTCGTGACATCCACTTAATCAGTCAAGAAATGATAGGACAGATGTGGCTAAATATAGTTAGAGATATCTCAAACTCCTCACATCTCTTAATGGTCAGGCAGATTTACCATCTAAACTAAACCCTCACTGTCACCTGCATGGACTCTAAAAAGTATTACTTAATTTTTAAATAATAATGCTAGCAACCCCAAGGTTGGTACTTAATGTTATGCTGAGCTAATGATCTAACCATCATCCTCATACTTTTACATGTTCATTAAAACAAGCGCTTCATTATTTTTTACTACAGTAACTCATCTGCATTGCAAAGATAGACGGGGTGTCCTCACAATGTCAGATTTTACTTAATTGACCCTGGCCTGGACCACAAAACTTAACAAGTCGTACTGTAATCAGGGTTCACAGGGGTCCTTGAAATCCTTGAAAGTTTGTGAATCTGGGGGTGGAAAATTCAAGGCCCTTGATTTTGAAAAAAAAAAAGTTTTTGAAAATATACATACATAGATACAGGTCATTGAAATCTATTTTATGCAAAAAGTTTTCTGGAAAAAAATCTATATTATTCCCTGTGTAGTGTAGGATAATATCATAAAAATTCTAGACTTTTTAAGCACACGTCTTAAACTGTTCGCTTTAAATGCTTATAACTTCTGTATGCGAATGTTGATTCATACCAAAATGCTAAATTCTTTTTTGCATAGTTGTGTTTGACACGTGAAAACGTCTCAGGTTACGTATGTATCTGTTGTTCCCTGAGAAGGGAACGAGACGCTGCGTCTCCTTGGCCATACTTCCTGCGTCCCTGTAACGCTGCCTTTGGCAATATTTCAGATGGCGATACACTCCCTGGCTCCCGCGTCACCCTGTCTTTGTCGTTAAGCCTCACCATTGGTTGAATTTGATATACACATTCAGACGCACTTACACCTGAAGCGTCCCCAAAATGTCACCGCAGTGACGCAGTGCAAGTTCCCTCGAAAGGGAACTGTAACAATGTATCTTAAATTGTAGGTAACACGATGTAACCGTGCTCTCAATTGAAATGTGTCCCCACATTTAGTCCTTGAATTTGAGGTTATTGGAACTGGAAAGTCCTTGAAATGTCTTTGCATTTGAAGTGAACTAAGTAAGTAGCACAGGTATATTTGTAGCAATTGCCAAAAATACATTGTATGGGGAAAATTATAGATTTTTTAATGCCAAAAATCATTAGGATATTAAGTAAAGGTCATGTTCCTTTAAGATATTTTGTATATTTCCTAACTTAAAAAAATAAAAAATGTATTTATTATTAGTAATGTGTGTTGCTAAGGACTTAATTTGCACAACTTTAAATTTTTTGCACCCTCAGATTCCAGATTTTTGAAATAGTTGTATCTCTGCCAAATATATCAGCTTTCAGATGATGTATAAATCTCAATTTCCAAAAATGTACCCTTATGACTGGTTTTGTGGTCCAGATATTGCAAAGATGTTTTTGTCTGTAGGTCGACCCGCACACAAAAACACTTAACTTATAATGTATAAATGTTGGAGTGTGTGAACAGAAATCATACTTTGAGAGTTTCGCTGTGTTAAATTAAAATCTTTTAAGGCTATATTAAAACCACTAAATAAAATAAATTAGGCTGCTGAATTGAAATAAGTTTTATTTTTAATCCAATCTACAGTTGATTGACGAATTAAATATGAAGTTGAATTATTTTAAGTAATTTTTATATTTTGCCAAAAAACCTCAAAACCTTTTAGAAACATTTGATTCATATTTATGTGTTGTATCATCTTAAATAAATATGCCAATGTACAGTACTTTCCATATTTGGATAAAGACAGCACACCCAACCCATGTATTTTTCCATTTGATGTTCTTTTTTACAGTAAGCTCAAACAAGCCGTACAAAAGGACACGTGTAGTGTTATCTGTGAGCTCCATCCGTCGTCTCCGGTAATAAAACATCAGTCAAGAGGTAACAGAAGTTTTCTGTAGAGACGGATTATCAGAAGAGGAAAGTCAAGGCAAGGACAAACGTCAGGTATGAAAACATCACAGTGATGTCTGATATTGCAACACAGACTTTTAACAGCAGCCAAACAAAATCTTACTCAAAGAGGGTCTGTTTAACAGGGGAATATAGTAAAACTAATCTGATACCTTATAGTGATTTGCTACAATTAAAAGTTGAAATTGCTTGTAAATCCAATTTTATTATATTTAATTACATTTTTTACAGTCCCAAGAGAAAAAGTAAACTTTAGGACAGTTTCCTGGACAGGGCTTATCCTAGTCCCAGACTAAAATGCATGTTTGAGCTGCCTTAATTTATAAACATCTTGCAGTGACATATCTTAACACATTAATGCAATGTTTTGTCTCAATATTCCAGTTTTGTTATGCAAAGTGTCTTTGTAAAACCTACTTATATCTCCTACAATATAGCTAAGGCCTATTCCATAAATTCAACTAAACCCTGTCCGGGAAACTGCCCCTTTAAGTAGACTAAGTAAATTTACTATTTTATGCACTAGTTTTGTACTTAATATACAAAAAAAAGATCAACTTAAGAACATTGAAGTGTACTAAACTGTACTGTTTTGAGATTTATTTCAATACACTTATACTACATAATAATACAAGTATGACTGGTATTTAATATACTTTATTCAAGTACACTAAAGTACTACTGAAGTAAAATCATACTTTTAATTGGTATATTTGTAGTGCATGAAATTTAGCACAAAAATAATGTACTGCAAATTTACTTGCTGGTATTTCAATTTATTTTTAGCACATTCAAGTATACTTTATTTTTACCTGGGGTGTACAGTATAGATATTATCAGTTCACTTGCGTTTAGTACTTCTGTACTTTCAAAAGACAGAATTTAAGAAATTACATTTTAAGAAGTCCCATTTGATGGTTGAAAAAAACATGAGGAGCTCAGGTGCAAAAGGCCCTAAACGCCACCTCCGTCAAAAAATGACATTATGCTTTTGGGTCAATGACGTGACGTTAATTATTTTCTGTCCGTATGGATAAATTTAATGTAAAAGGGATAAAATTTCAAAATAAATTTGCAGATTACTTGCATACATTCTCTTTTTTGATTTTGGTTCTCTTTTGGTTTTATTTCATTTTGAAAGAATATTTGGGGGATAATTGCAAAAATGTCAATGTTGTGTAACCGGTCTGTCTCAATTGGTGTAACTAGTATTTTTTTAAATTAAAATATAAATATATTCATAAAAATGTGGAATAAAATATAATCATCTAGTTTAGTGTAATATGATTTTTTTACATACATTTTTACATCAATGGTCAAAGATTATTTAGAAAACAGAGCTGTTTTACAAAAACAAGTATTACAAAAACGCTTTTAAAAAAATTACATTTAGAAATAACTAATAAAAAAAAAAAAAATTATATATATATATATATGATTACACTTACATGCCAGTGGGTAAAATATTTAATATTTCTCATTCTTTGGCACAATTGGCGGTTACAACATTTGACATTTTCAAATCCATTCAGTCTTAACTTTCATAAAAATGGTGCAAATGTAATTTTTTTATTGCATAAAATTAACCAAAATACACTATGTGCATTGAAATAAACCTGATGCATGCTTTTAAAACAAGTTTAAAAAAATGTATTTCTCATCTTGCCAAACCGTTTTGTCACTGAACCATTAACCGAATGCTCTCGGTGCATACATTTATTAAATACTTTTGCTTCAAATCTGCTTAATCCCAGCCTCAGGCCATTCAGAAATGCCAGTTTGTTGGCAGAATCCATTAAAAATCTGATTAAAAAGCTAATTAAAAAAAGCATGTCAAACGCACTTAGGGTTTTGAATCTTAACTCTTATACTGAGTCTAAATACAGCATTATACAGCCATGATATTGTAATAGCTATGATGTGTTACTGTGTGCTACACTGAAAAAAAATTATTTATTCAATTTACTTAAGGTTTAATTTAAGGTAAGTGGTCGCAATAAATTTATTTAAGCTACATTAAAAAAAAAAATAGAAAAACAAAACAAAAAACGTTTGTTTAAATGTAGCTTAAATAAATGTATTGCGACCACTTACCTAAAAAAAAAAGCAGAGTAAATTGAATGAATAATTTTTTTCAGTGTAATTACTGTGGATCACTGCTTGGTAGCCATAGAGAAAATATTTGTTTATAAATGATGCTCAATGAATTCACTTAATGTTTTTATGAAAATCTGTCCCTAATACTTCTACATAGTTACCATATCGTGCCTAACAACCTTAAGTTATTTTGTGTGCAATATAACGCAGCCTTAAATGTCTTCCCTTAATTTACTTTATTACAAACATTTGTGTAGTTTATTGCATTAATGAACCGGCGCCGGACACAGACACGCTGATCATTTGAGTTCAGATAAGAATTCAGTGACTTCTGCTAAATGTCTGACAAAATTATACACTGTCCTTCATCACCTTAGCTCATAACACAAGCACATACAGTTACTATAAACACAAATATTTTCAAGCACTAAATTGGTTTAAAAAGTACATTTAACTGAAGGAACCGATTCAGATATTAAACTAATAAAATAAATAGATTAACAACTGTATAATTCACAATTATTTACTGTATCTACATGCGATAAGAGCGAGTTAAATACTGCAAAAACAAAATATCTCCTTAATTATTAAAAAAAGATTTTGCCTTTAAATTGCTTCAAATGTATTTTGTTAAAGGCTTGTACTGAAGTCAACTCCTGGGGGAAGTGTTTTGTTTTGCTACATTTAACTGTAAATGTGCACCAAAAGCCCCAAAATAGCCTCAATCAAGACAAAAAACAATGAACCAATATCTTTTGTTTCCTTTTTTTAATATTACATTTTTCTTTAACATTTGAACATTACAACAGTTTTCGTCGCTCATTCCGTTCCTTTCGTTTGTTTAAATATTATTACGTGACTTGATCTTTAAGAGGCTTCAGTGTTTAGCATGTGTGCCTCAGACCATCCCGACTACACCAAATAAAACAGAATTCATGAAACGAAACGGTTTACAGTATCTGCAGGAGGAAAAAAGACACATTTACATCAGAATATACATATGAGATCATTAACAATAAAAATCTGCATTTTATATACGCCTAAACCAGCACTTAAACAACGTAAAAGAAATCAAAACAGCAGCTCAGGTCTCCTCAGATCAACATTTTTGTTGGCTGTATATTAAAATACGTCAATATTTCGGATAAAACGTTGGCTATGTCCTCTAAATGAAATCTGAGCGCTAATAGTTTGGCTTTTTCTCGCCCTGCATCCCGGATGCCAGCGGCAGAAAAGTAAAAGCTGATTTTTCATACGTCAAATTTCCGTAAGGTCACTCGTGACAGCTAGCGTGTGCAAAGAGAAAAGCGTTGTTCTTTAGTAGTACACAGTGCAAAGCTTTCTCTGTACACCTTTTGCTCGCTCGCCGAATAAATTATATCTCACAGGTCTGAGGTATGGTTCATAAAAATGCTCGCTTTCTTCAGCCAAAAAAGCAATAGACCGCTTTTGTTCACAAAGTCCACAATAGGTTCCAAAATCAAGAGGAATTTCCTCTGTTAGACAACATTAACAACAACAGACAACATCATAAGTTTTTTTTTTCTTCTCAGGAGTATAAAAGTGTCAGAATGTGCAGAACACAGAAAAATGTCAAGTCCTTTTGTTGATCACGACACACGGTGTGCTTTGGATGGGAGTTTGGAAACTCCACGGCAAATGATAACCGATTGAGTTTGTATAATCTGAAGCTCGTTGTGTATGGGAATATGCTGGTATACACCTGTAAAATGAGAAATCATCTTTTTCTTGCACCCTGAAGTATATGTCAGAAAAATATGCTGTACTGTATGACGTGAAGTGTATTTACATTTCTTTCTCTTATATTTGAAACCACAATGTTTTTCATTTGAAAAAAAAAAAAGTTACAGTATACTCTTTTCTTTTTTTTCTAAATGACAACAACAACACAGATAGATAGATATATTTATATATGTATATATAAAAAGGACCATAAAAATATTGGAGTCCTCTCCCTCTGTATTGCCCAAAAATAGGTCATTATGATCAACAATGAGACTTCACAAGAATTAAAAACAGCTACTAAGATTTAGTCGTTTTCTTTTTGAAGATGTTGAACGCCGTGGGGTCGGATCATGTGTGCGCGTGTTTGTTAGCGAATAATCTGATTCTTACATCAATCGGTGACAGAGAAAACAAGCCAAAAAGTGAATGAGTTTTATAACATAATTGCAATATCTTTACTCATCTAAGTACATTTCTCTGCTAAAAGCCAAAGTAATTTTAAAAAGCAGACAGAATAAAAACCATGAGAAATGGGGAGGAGTCCTGCAGTGATGGTAGGGGGCGGAGTTATGGTTACAGCAGTTGTGATGCGTTCTGAGATGTTTTCTTCTCCGTTTTATTTGGTTCCACCCCCTCATCCTTTCACCAATCAGAACCTGTAGTGCTTGAAGTCTTATGACATCAACTGTACACAAACCAGTCAGAGGCTTCGGCCATTGTCCAAGAGCCTGCAGATGATCTCTGGTGAAGAGGAAATCACATAAATTACCTTCAACAAATCGATCAAATACTTGACATTAGATACTGAATAGAACGGCAGAAATGGCTATATTAAAATGTAATGATAGACACAATACCTCAAATGAGGTGGTGCCGCACCTCTGGTTAGCTTTCAGTGGTATCCATTTGTAAATGCAGTTGCAATCAAAGGGCCCTGAAAAAACACAGAAATAATCTTGATAATCATCATTAATCTGATAAACAGAATTATTTAAGCAGCTAAAAAATTCACACTTCTCTTTTCAGTGAACGAGCACCTCTTTAAACAGCCATTATTTAACTTTGTAACCCTATGTTCACCCAAAAATGAAACTTCTGTCATCATTTGCTCAAGCTGTTACAAACTGTCTTTGTTTTGTTCAACACAAAGAAAGCAGAAAACAGGAGCACCATTGACTTTCTATAGTAAGAAAAAACTATACTATGGAAGTCAATGGTGCTGAAAGACAAACATTTCTTAAAATATCTTCCTTACCGTGGGTTCACACCAGCAGCGTTTTAGGCATCAAATTCACATCTACTCTGTCTAGTTTGCCGCTTGAACATTTTGAGTTTACGCGCTTCATTCGCGCGTAAAAATTCTAGTCATCGAGACATACGGACTACCGGCACATCCGGGAACTTGACTGTAAATTTCGTCACCGCCCTTTTTGGGGGAAAACAAATCAGACTTCCCATTGACTTCCATACAAAATAGCGGAACAAAGCAACGTTTGTACACAGCCGGCAGGCGTAATTAACTTATGAAATCACTCAGATTAAACATGTCGAGTATTTTTCTGTCCACCCTGCCTACTATAGAACGCAAAAGATACATTAACACATTTCATTTGGTCAATATAAAAACATGTCCCTTTCATTCTCACAGCGTCAAGTTTGTGTAACAACGCCATCACGTGATTGCTGGAAATATCGCTAAGCCAGTTAGTTGTATGGCTGGAGGGAAAAGTTTACTCAGTACTCTAAATATAAAGACATGATTTATAAATACGAAGTAACTTTCAAATACGAAGTAAAATCATTTACTGTCTTCCCTGTTGACCCAATGAGATACAAGTAAATATCCGGGTAAAACACCTCTGGCCAATGGGAAGCGTTATTACTCAAATTTGACGCTGTAAGAATGAAAGAGACATGATTTTTATAATGACCAAATTAAATGTGTTAATGTATCTTTCGCGCTCAATGGCAGGCAGGGTGGACAGATAATTACTCGTCATGTTTAATCTGAGTGATTTCTTTAGTTATTTATGCCTGCCGGGTGTGTACGAACGTTGCTTTATTCCGCTATTTTGTATGGAAGTCAATGGGAGGTCTAGTTTGTTTTCCCCCAAAAGTGGGCGTGAACCTGTTCAGAGACATTCTATGACGTTGCGCCGGTTGTGCGTATTCATGCGGAAATTTGCGTGATGGGAGGGGCTTCTGCGACTCCGCTCGCTTCCTGTAATCACATCACTACTAGAGCAAGATCCTGATTGATTAACACAGCGCGTTTTTCCATCAAAGATCAAATTTTTCAACTCGCGCGTTTTCCGCGGCAACGCTCAATTTGCGCCAGTCGCGCAAGCTAGACGCGCGAATAACGTTAGCGTGTAACGTGCCGCGCTAAATGCCTCATTCGCGCCGGAAAACCTCCAGACGCGCGTCAATGCGTCTTTACATTGACTGAACATTGAAATCACACCGCATATGAGAGAGTTGCAATGTAACGCCGCGGTGGCTTTATTTTTATAACTGACTGGAAACTTGACTTTCACCTGGACATTTGATATGCAAGTTTTTCATCAACATTATCTGCGTGAAATATAAACATGATGATCATCTGCCAACTCGACTGTTTCAGCACGTCCTCTATGTTAATTACGGAGAGTCTGTTTTATTAACGGCTTTGCTCTGCGCGTAAGTTAAACATTTCTGTTCTGTACTTTATTACTCGCATATATTTCTACATATTTTCAACCAAGGAACACACAAAATATAATATAAGTTGTTGTGAATAGCGTTTAAGCTTGACAAAATTGAAATGACTAATGATCTTTCCCACTTATTTTGGCTTAAATAAAGATTCATTCGTTTTCATACTTTATTAGAAACACGTAAATTTATCTACTTATATATTATATAAAATGGCCTATATTAATATGCATTGTCTATGTATGGCATTCGTTTTGTACATTTACAGGTGCACAAATATACTGGTTAATTTTGATTTCATTTAGACAACGCGTTGTGTTCTGTATTGACTGAGGCTCTGTAATTTAAAAAAAAATTTTTTATTAATGTATGGTAAATAAAATAATTTGTAAATGTATACATGGATAGTTTCTTGACAATGTTTGTGTTAATAGCCTACACACGCTGGCATTTTGCACTTCCAGATATCTATGTGCACTTTTGTTCCTTTGCATATGAATTTAAGAAATTATCTTTAATTTATTAGTGTTTATAACATTCGTTTTAACCAAAAATATGCCGTGCATGATTTGTTTATATTATTGGGGCTTTGTGCTGCGCCCTCTTGTGGGCTTTTAGGAGTATTTTCTCCAAGATAAAGTAGGTCTTTATAATTCGAATATAATTCGAATTTTATTATTTTTCAAGGACAAATTTCGAATGTACTTATTCAGCCATTTTGACAGCCCTACTACTGTTCACATATATCTTTACCAACACTACCAGACCTGCCAATCATAGAAAAAGTACCTGATAATGTATAGACCTGACACATCCTGTGCAGCTTTATGACTGAATTCACCCCTTTGGGCACCATATTGGCAAACATTAATGCAGCAGAAATACAACTATAGCCAAAGCAACAGTAAGAAAGCAGAAGAAAAGCATTAAGCCTGATCCTTCTTCTGTGGAGCTGATCAGAGCTGAATAAATAAATCCTGACCATTGTCTGACTCAGTTTGTGAACTCACAAACCCACAGGGCTGATTTAGAGGGCAAAACGGCAAACTGTCAACAAGCCGTTCTGAGAAACACAGCTGCTTATCGGGCCTGTCATCGGCCTATTGTGTGCATGGCAGGAGCGGATCTGTCTAATCCATAGGAATAAATCAAAGTCAGTCCGAGCAGGCGCGGTAAAGGACAGGAAGGAAAGGCTTTCTGTAGTTTATATTGGCTTTTCTTCCATGTTTCCTCAATTGAAAATTGTGGCTTTAAAACTTTTATTTCATTTCTTAAGACATGTGTTGATACTACAAGACAAGTTTGAGAGCGAGAGAGAGAAAGAGCGTAGGGAGGTTCCAGTAGGAGTTGAACTGGTGACACGTGTCATCAAAATAAATGGAGACGAGCATTTTAGTTCTGCGTCATTTCCCGTGTTAATGTTCTGCACCGAGACATCGAGAGCTACCCGCACACATCTATCAGGCCAGCCGAACTAACTTGCGCTAAATTTAGATTTAATCGCACGGCACAAAATGGCACTCGCTCAGAACTGAGCTAATGTCGGTGAATAAAGTTATGAATTCATGCAGTGACAGGTTTTATTTAGATGCCAGGAGGCGGCAATGAAGTATAAAAGATCAACTTTGCTTTCCAACCAGCAGTTAATATTCCTGCCATCAATGACAATTTGTGTGAAAATGAACGGCTGCGGGAGGATCAACAAATCGTTCTTTTACATTTAAGACGTATAAATGCTTATATATATATACACCACATGAATCATTACCTACTGTATAAAAATCTTTAACGTACAAACTGTAGCGTTTGCTGCAAACACATGCATACATAGAAATCGGTGCTTGTTTACGAGAACAGACTGAATAATTTCATTTCAATTTGGCATCTCATTATAAATGCTTTCTTCTTCAAATTGAGATCCGCGCCGACACCGAGCCGCAACCTGACGTCTGTGACATCTGCAGACAGAATCCGCCAGCTCCCCACCAAAAGCCAATTAAAGCGAGTTTTGTGCAAAGCAAGGCTTTTGTTTGGAGAAGGTGTCAGAGCATCTGCTAGTTACAGGGACATCTGATTTTGACAATTTGCTCATTTTTCAAGCGTGGAAGCTTTTCACTTTCTCTAAACTGTTTGTGATGTTTTATTCCCCAAACAAAACATCAGTGACGAGTGAACTGTCAGTCTTACGGAGGCTCGTGACTCGACGGTGGATTTGTGAACGTGTAGAATGAAACTAATTCCTCTGCTATTCATTATCAAGACTTCAGCTCGGAAGAAAAACTGACAGCCTATCAGAATTTGACTTTTTAGTGGATCGTGCATATAATTAAAATTTAAGGGGGAGGAAACGAAATTACACTCGGAAAAAATGCTGGATTCTTTTCAGCCCAGCGTTGGGTCAAACCAAGCCCTGAAAAGTGAAGCCAAAACGGCTCGATCGGCCCCCAGTGACTGTTCCCAGTATAGGTCATAAACTCCGCCTCCCCCATGTTATTCAATGGGACTTGAGACCAACTAAACAATTTAATTACACTTCAATTATCTTTTTTCCGAAGCTGGTTTCTGTCTTTTACTGTAGTTTTTATCACGCTGATGTAAATTCAAGTGTTTGTTTTTTAAAATAAGTTTGTTTTAGTTAGTTAATAAAAACGGTGGTGTGACGTCATGATTTACAGCTGTGATATGCGAATTCTGCAAGGGTGGGGCTTTGATTTCGCGGCTTTACTTCCTGCTCACTACTGCGCAGGACTGGTCCCAAATCGCTACTGCGCAGACTCAAGACCCCAAGATGTCAGCGCCGTATCGGGACACTGGCGGCTTCACGTTTCACCAATGGAAGAGAGCGAACGGGCATCGTCCATCTTTTTTTAAAGTCTATGGGTCAAAAAGCGACGAATCCAGGCCATTGGGTTGTACTTTAACCTATGCTGGGTTGTTTTAAACCATTGTTGGGTCAAATATAGACGGTTTCAGCCATAACAACATAAACAAACGGCTTTCGTAGGACACACATAACTTCCGGTAAACTCCGCTAAGAATCAATAACAACAAAGTCCTTTTAAAGTATTTTTATTATTTTTTATAATAAGCAAAATAAATAATAAGTAGATTACCATAGTGTTGTTTTTGATACGCTTTAGCTATGAAATATAAATCGAGCTAACGTTGCTATGTAAAATGTGTACTATAATGTATACAATGTAAACTGACTGCCAAACCTCCCTTCACATAGCGCTGATTCATGTTCGCCATCTCCCCTTGTCTTTCGGAAACCAAAACATTTTTTATTTTCGGCTAGGTATTTGTTCTAGGGTTCATTTTAGCTACTAATCAGATCATTAAACAAACAGAAACCGGAAGTAAAGTTCCGACCAAATGCGTTACCGCCAGAACGCACATGCATCCGATGAAACCGTCTATAAATGAAGAGTTTCATTGCAAACGAGATAACTTTTTCAGAATCTCGTTTTTTGGTTGTGCATTACAATTAATAACAATTCAACTGCAGTTTGTTTGTTTTGATTTAAACATTCATAGCTTAAAAAATACAGCTAAGTAGCACCATAAAACAAAATAATAACATGATAACACAATAATAAACATGTTTTGACAAAAATTATCTTGCTTTGCAACGAAACTCTTCAAATATTTTCTAGGTTAATTTAACTAAACAGCTGAGTTGTCGCTTTTGACCCAACGCTGGGTTGAAAATAAATGTAATGAATTGTCAACTGTCTCTGTACTTTAGACGTGACTTGGTTTAGAATAAGAACAGGGTGATTGACAGAGCGTTGCTTACCGCAATACTGTGATTGAACCCGGAGCCCGGTTGAGGGCTGGCAGCACTGATGTAATTTCCCACAGCTGAGTCCTGACTGCTGGGGCCGTACAGGTCCGCCACGGGTCCCGGACTGTTGGCACCGGGGAAACCTCCAGGCCGAGGAGGATTAGCACCTGTACAGAAAGCACACACAACATTTCGGATAAATACGCTTTTGGTCACTAAGGTTGCAGAGATGGATTTTACTTGGAAAAATATGATATTTCTTGCAGAGTATGAACATTGTTGGTTTATTATATTACATTTTAAAGTTTCTATTACTATCAACAAATTATAGCCATTAAAAAACAAAGTTGAATGGGTTTAAAGCTAAACATTGTTCTCGTTTACACGTGACGTCTCCTTATATTCATTCATGCTTATTTTAAGTTGTTGGTCTAGTAAGCATGAGACGGACATGTTTGAACTACTTCAAATTTGTTTTGAGACACCTCCTCTCCTTTGGGCTCCAACTGGTTTTAAATACAGAAACACAGCTTGTGTGAACATAACACAGAAGATCTGTTAACATTCACATTATAGAAAATAGATAAAAACACACACAAATCCATGCACATAAGCATGCAGTCACATTACAAGTGCATTATAGAACTCTAATATCCGGGCTTTCCTGCTGTGCTGAACATTTACAGTATAGACATCATAAGCATGCACGTACAGATCTAGCTTGTTGTGACTGTTTATTTTATGATTCTTATCAAAATGACAAAATAGAGCTGGAGAAAAGAGAGAGACACCGATCGTGTGCCACTTGCTGCTGCATTCTTGTACATATTGTATGAGGAGTTTATATGCAAAAGCTTCTAAATGCCACACTGCAAAAAATGACTTTCTTACTTCATAGTTTTGTCTTGTTTTCAGTAAAAATATCTAAATATTCTTAAATTAAGATGTATTTTCTTGATGAGCAAAATGACCCAGGCAAAATGATAAAAAATATATAATTCATGCGAATTTGTTCTTAAAACAAGCAAAAAAATCTGCCAATGATATAAGAAAAAAATTCTTGAAGTAAGTGTTTATGAAAAAAGTAAACTTATTTCAAGATTTTCCTAGATAAAGAAAATAATCTTAATTTAATAATTTTTAAATATTTTTATTAAAAACAAGACAAAAATACTAATTATAAAACGGCCCGTTCTGGTCCTTCATTCTGATTGGTTAAAACGCGTTCTAAGCGGTGATAAAATACCCCGGTAACCACACGGTTCAGACCGCATTACATAAGTATCACTGCACCACTTTGCTACATAATGATTTATGAAAATACACACCACAGTCTTTAATCATATTTTTCTACAATTGCACAATTAATGGCGATATCCAGATTAATGTCAATAAATATTGTTGAGTCATCTCGTCAATGAAGAGAAAACGTTCTCTGAGGAGTTTCTACTTCAAATCAATATTTTCGCTATTATCCACTGCCACACTTGATTCTGAGGAATTACTTTGTTTGGCGGAAGAGTTATATTTGTAATAATAAAATTACAACTTATTCGCTGTGTTTTATTTTATGAAATCATGCTATGCATATGATGTACCCGTTTTATAAAAGCAATAAGCCCCGCGAAGCAGTGGTGTTACAGTACATTTTATAACAGCTAAGGGGGTTTTATTTAAAATGCACTGGTAACCCACTGCTTCTTGAGGCTTATTGCTTTAGTAAGAAAGTCATTTTTTTCAGTGCACCTCCAGTGGCGGCTGGTGACTTCTCTTCCGAGTGGCGCAAATTAAAAAATACGTGTTTGGAGTGTCGTGTGGTTTGTCATGTCAAAATATGTGTTTGGTGCAAGATATACATAGGTTCCCATGATGCGCCAAACACATATTTTAATATGACAAGCCACACACATGACGGGCTAAATACGCTTTGATGAGTTTCATATCATCCGCCCTCGAAAAAGTCGTCACTGGCCACCTCCATCAACAAATTAGATAATGATATTAACTTAATGTTTTTGACCTGTACTATACACATTCATCAAATACTTCAGCTTCAAATCTGCTAAATCCGGGCTTCAGGCTATTTAGAAATATTGGATTGTTGTCTGAATCCGTAAGAGTCTAATTTAAAAATGCTAATTAACAAGAAAACATGTCAGACGCACTTAGCGGGTTTTGCATCTATAAACCAGAAAAAAAGAGATGCATAACTTTAGTCCTACATCAGAAACACTGGTGTTTTGTAGTTGGATTACAGAAAGCTGACAGGCATGTAGATAAGCAGGTCACACGGGTTAAAATGATGCATGCACACTAGCGTGTATGAATTATGTTTGAAATCACCTCTTAAAACAAATTACTGAGTTTGAGTCACAACTCGATCAGTCTTACAAGCAGTCCCTGTGCAGCATTTTGTTCTTTTGGTAATAAAATAAATATTTAGTTAAATTCTGCTGTTTATTACAATTTCAATCGTGTCACATTAGAAAAAAACAGCCAGCACTAACTTGCCCCTCCCAGGGCATCGTGTGTCTTATCTCAGTCCTGTGGCTTTCAAACGGCTTTATGTTTGCACTGTAATCTTTATTTCATATAATTGGTGGATTGTGTTAAGGTGCGAGTGCTGTCTTCACTCTTTCTGCCAGAAAAAGGATTTATGCTCCAAATGAAACCCTGGGGCTAAAGCGTTACTGCTATTAGGTTTAATAGCTAAACATGACTTACATTTATTGGCTTTGACTGGTAGCTTAGCAGCACCCATGCTAATTAAAGCTGCCGGCCTGTGATTACGCAGCGTGTTTTTTAGACGCGGGTGACTCATCTGTCCTGCTTCGGCTCCCAGCGCTACGTTTTAATCGATGTCACCCACCGCATCCGGTGGGGGGATAATAAAGTGTTTTGCTGGGACGGAGACGTAGACTTTGTCTTTTCTTTTCTCAACACACACACACACCGATATCATAAGTGTGGATCCCTGAAAGACCTGTAACACATTGAATGTGTCCAAACTGCTACAGCAACAAATGTACATGGATCCTCATACAAAGTCGTGGCTGTATTTAATAGAGCGCTTTCTTTAAATGCTTTAAAGCTATAAACTCAGAGCAATATTAAGGTATTGCAGTCAAAGGGCAGATGAGTTTCAGCTTTCAAGACAAAAGATAAAACATTTTTCAGCTTTATGAGTTTTTAAAATCTAGCAAGAAGCATCAAAAAGAGAAAAGGGTGGCATTGGAAAAGTAAAAAGCCAATAACAACTAAACCTCTAGCAAATCAATGTTTGATCTTATAAACTCACAGACAGATCAACTACAGACTATTGAAAAAAAAAAAAGGGAATGGCCACTCCCACAAGTGTTTTTACAGATATTAAAGTCAACATGGTGTTTAATTATGCAATGTGGCATATTTCTGATTCACAATGTACTGTAGCTAGATTAACTGAATACCATAAAAGTTTATAGATATTGCCATCAGTTCATGTTGCTGTTAACGTTTTTTTTTCTTGACGTGGCGAAGTGCTTGATTGCTTGGCAACGTCAGCCTGAAATGAAAGTTGTTTAGGAGATATAACAATTTGATGAAATATTATTTAGACAATAATGTAAATAAGCCTTGCAATGGGTAAGTAAATCACGTTGACTGTATTTTCAGTTGACTTAAGACAACTGTATTTTGTAGTGATATATTGTAGGTAAGGTCACAGCAGCAGAATCTGCATGGATGCCAATGCAAAATCTCTATGAGTTCATTGGTCTACAACACAACGCCACAGACAACCTCTCTCTGGCTGCCAAATGAAATGAGGCGAGAAAAGTAGGACAGAAGGAGCCGAATCTCAAAGCACCTGGCCTGACTCGAGTCGTAATCGCCACGGCGATTAGAAGCGTACCGCAGACGAGTGCCATGCACGACTTCACCGAGAGAGCAAGACAATGAGGCTTGACTCACATCAGTTTCTCACATATTCAAATCGTGACTAGAAGATTTCAAATGTAGTTTTTCTAAAAAATAAAAACCTTATTTACAGGCACAAAACTGAGGCGTACTGCGGTCTCAACATCAATGTACCGAATGACTGAAATGACATCTTCAGTGTGCCTTATATCCGCATGCAGCAGTAAAAACTTATAATTTATAAGAATAATTTATTAGAATAAAACAAAACTGATCGTACCATACACACCTGAGCTCTTAAAGTGGTCCGGGCTTGGGTGGTGCTGAGAGGGAGAGTTGCAGGTGGAGGTGACGTGTTCACTTTGCAGCATCTGACCCGCATGGGGTGCCAGGGTGGCATAGTCGGCAAACGAGCAGGGAGCCCCGCGCTGGTCACCGGGCCCAGAATAAAAGCCGTAATCAGGGAACCCTGGAGGTAGAGGTGTGACATCATCATTAAGGGGAAAGGTGTTTGTGTGATATGCTGGATGACAACACAGAATGAGGCTGAATGATGTTCACACCCACATGAAGAGACCTCGCACATTGTTGGTGGTTGAAAAGAACCTGAAAAGACCTCATGAGGAAATGAGTAAAAACAGAAATGTAGTGTAAGGTGAGACTCCTTGTTGAAACAGGGACGGAGTAAAAAAAAATTTGCATGTTTTTCAACTGGTTATAAACATCAGATTAGATGAGAGATGATGGTCATCATTAACATACACAAACCCATTTCCTTTCACCAGCATGTGAGATTATGAACGCCTCGGAGAGCATCGCTTGATGCTCCAGCCACGGTGTTATTTATAATCGAGTGTGCGGGGAAGCTACATACAGACCATTGAAAGTCTTCATTGCCCCTTTTGAAACGGCAGATGATCCAATCAAAGAAAGCCAAGATCTGCCACCCATGCTTTCCATGTTCCATCTCCCCTGCTGAATGTTTGCTTTTCATCGGGTCTGAGACCTGCAGTGGCGGCCTGGAGACGCGCTGAACATCACGGCGCTGATTACACCCTCAACAGCTGCCAAGAGTAATCTGAGGCTCTAAGTAGTTTCTCTGTCATCAACGCTGCGACTTTTCCTCACCGTCCGCGGTTTGCGGGCAAAACGCCTGCCTGTCATATTACGCTCAAGCGCCCGAGCAATGGCACGGCTCCAATACTGCCTGCTTACTGGAATTTGTGACTTGATGAATCAAAGAAATGTGCTGCTACACTGATTCCATTTACATCTCTGTCTAAACGACAATATTGCGAGGCTTTGCACACAACATAGAGATTTGCGCTTATAAACTGAATGTATTTGCTGCTTTCACACCGGTTTTGTGGAGAATTCGCAGAATGGATTTTGCACGTGGCATGTAAAATGAAGACGTATAACAGAGAAACACTGTGTTGCGTCAAATGGTTTACAAATATTTATCCAAGTACTGTTTTATGGGCTTTCAATCATTTTATTAAAAACAAAAATCACATTCATTTACCCATCTATGAATCTATCTTTCTATCTATCTGTCTATCTATCTATCTATCTCTCTGTCTATCTCTATCCCTTTGTCTTTATGTCTGTATGTCTATACACCTTTCTGCCTGTCTGTCTTTCTGTCTGTCTGTCTGGCTATCTATATGTCTTTCAATCTATCTGTCTATCTCTCTATCCCTTTGTCTTTATGTCTGTATGTCTATACGTCTGTCTGTCTGTCTGTCTGTCTATCTATTCCTTTGTCTTTATGTCTGTATGTCTATACATCTGTCTGTCTGTCTGTCTATCTATCTGTCTATCTTTGTCTGTCTGTTCATATATCTGTCTGTCTGTCTATCTATATCCCTTTGTCCTTCTGTCTGTCTGTCTTTCTATCTATCTATATGTCTTTCTATCTATCTGTCCATCTCTCTATCCCTTTGTCATTATGTCTGTATTTCTATACATCTGTCTGTCTGTCTGTCTGTCTATCCCTTTGTCTTTATGTCTGTATGTCTATACGTCTGTCTGTCTATCCCTTTGTCTGTCTGTCTGTCTGTCTGTCTGTCTGTCTGTCTGTCTGTCTGTCTATATATCAATTTTTGTCTGTCTGTCTGTTCATATGTATTTCTATCTGTCTATATGTTTGTCTGTCTATATATATCTCTGTCTGTCTGTCTGTCCATATATCTCTCTATCGGTCTATATACCTAACTCTCTAGCTGTCTCAGACCTGCCAACCTTGGAAATTTTTTTTGAGTACAGTAGCATCGGCCGAAAGGACAGAACACGGGTTTTTAACATATAATTTAACACATGCACGCGCACATGCACGCACACACACCTCTTGGTAACTTTCAAGGTAACATGCTGCACATTGCAGTCACTTTTTTCCCCATCCTGCCATAATCTGCTTTAAAAATAATTATAAATGTGAATAAAATCATGTTTAACTAAATTTGCCATACATGGTGATTAATAACACTATTAATGTTAAATACGGTATTCTCCAAAGTTTAGCATGTCTGCACAAACACTGTTAAAAGTGATATTACTGTTAAATAGTAGGAGATGGTTAACCCACAAATGACATTCTGTTATCATTTACTCAACCTCATATTGTGTCTAACCTTCATGATTTATTTCCTGAGTCAAACACACAAAAAAAATTGAGAAAAAAATTGTCGTTTTTCCCTGACTAGCAAAAAATACAATGGAGTGGGGACCAGACACTGTGGTTATCAAATAAAATAACTTGTGTATCAAACAATAAAGAAACTCATAAATGTTTGGATGGTCTGTTCTGTTAACTATGAATATGACTGAATTACATGTTTTAAGTTAACTATCCCTTTAAGACAGTATTTTAGAGTTAACACTGCTTTAAATTCAACCATAACTGTGACAGTAGTGCTGTTAACTGTATGTCTGTCTGTAATTTGTTGTAGCTTTGTTTACAGTGCAGTACAGTACGGCAGGCACCTATCACGTGGGCGCTCAAGATATTCTCCATGTATAAAACTTTATTTGATGTGGTTAATATATGACGTTTTATTTTATTGACAATTATCAATAGCGCGTTATTTCAGAACGCATTTAATCCGCTTCACTCGGATGTCAGGTGGATTCCCTTCACTGAGAGTGAACTTTCAGTTTTTATTTGACTAAAACCGGATGATCTGCCCCATGGTAAAATCATTGTACTTTTTCGTAAGCGCTCAATTATAAATGATGCCCATTTACAAATCAGAAGTAATGTTAGCACATATTGCGGTCAAGTGCACGTTATGAAACAGGGCCCGTGCTATATAAATATATATATATATATATATATATATATATATATATATATATATATATATATAAATATATATATATATATATAAATATAAATATATATATATATATATATATATATATATATATATATATATATATATATATATATATATATATATAAATATAAATATATATATATATATATATATATATATATATATATATATATATATATATATATATAAATATAAATATAAATATATATATATATATATATATATATATATATATATATATATATATATCTTTCTATCAATTTGTCCGTCTACTTATCTATCCGTTTGTCTGTCAATCTATATCTCTACCTGTGTATCTATCTATCTATTTATTTGTCTGTCTGACTGTCTATTTCTTTATCCATCTATCTAAGCAAAGCATACTGTGATATATCAAGTTAGAAAGGTCATCTCTGTGACTGCAATTTCATCTATTTGTGGGCTTTTAATCACAAACTGAGGTCATTCTGGGCCATCAAAAGATCACTTGGGTCTTTATACACAAAATACAGAGTCATCATCTCCCACTCCTCCCTGCCCCCTTGTTACGGACTAAACTGACTTTCACGCTCAATCTCAACACGCTCATCCTCCGCTTCCAGTCAAGAAACAACAACACAACAGCAAAACAAAGGCCAGGCACCCTAATCCATTTCATTGCATGTGCATTCTAATCGCCAGCCGCCCTTGAATTTCAAAGTGGGTTTTGTGCTTCCCGCTAATTAGACAAGCTTCCTCTGTCTGTTCTGCACTCTCTAATGAGATCTTTAACAACAAACAAAAGTCGACCTCTGCGAAAGCTCCTCCGTTTGTTAAACGGCCGAGCGGGGTGCGGGTCGGCAGAAAAGCGCTCGCCCCTCCCGCGCCGTCTTCGCGGAAGCTCGCCAAACACATTCCGCGAGCGGGAGATTGCCAGGACGCCACAATGGTAGCTTCCTGTTCCATCTGCCTAATTCTGCCGATTACAGGATACCGGGAGAGACGGTACACAAAGCAGGCATTCACACACACGACGGATGTACACAGCCGCTTTGTTTACGCTGACATGGACAATTAGCCCTCAGCTGCACAAGGCGCTCAGTCGGGAAGGTCTTATCTAATAAAGGCAAGGAAAATTACCTTTATTGTTCAGGTAGATTGCCTCTAATGATAGTGCCATCAGTGTAAAAGGATATGAATAAAATGAGGCAGAAAAGAGCTCTCCAGTCGGATGGCAAGACGGCAGAAGCAGCCATCTGGGAGCGAGTCGTCGCCTGATTATCTTCCCCTGCTCATTTTCTTTTCAGAGCATACAAATGATTTACTTTCACTTGAGCAAAGGTGAGAAACAGAGAGGGCAACGTTTTTCTGACATCAAAGTTAGAGAGATAATAGCTTTCCTCTGATCTTTCTAAAACAACACGTTTTCGAGCAGCACGTTCGAGGCTCCATGGGGGGTTGTGACGGTGCGGGCATCTGCCGCAGAAACCTATTTAGTTGACGCTCTACAGTGTGTGTGCAAATGAGCAGCTCGCTAATGAACACCAATCAAACGCTGTGTTTTAGTTGTACGGACATCTGCCGTAGCGTTTCATCAGTAACAATATTGCGGCGCATCACGCAATTGATAATTCTGCTGAAAATCTTACTCCAATCTGGGAATAGGGAAACAAAAAGCAATATCACTGCCATGTGTGAAAAACATGGGGTTTAAAAGATAACTGGCAAAGAACAAGAACAGCCTTGTCTTTACGGTCTTCATGCAAATAAATGACCAATTTAAAAGGCAGGTTCATATTGAACCAAATCGATTTAATTCTGACAAACCTCTTCATCACATCATCCCACAGAGAGAGTCTGAGAGCCGAGCTTTTGCATTGGCTCTTAAAGTTAAACGATGTTGGAACGGTGTCAATATCTGACTAAGTAAATGCCATGAAAAGTATAAACACAAGTTTGCATGCTCGCTATTTAACCCAAAGCAGAATTAAAGTGCTGAAGTGTAAAACAAGAAATAGATCAGGGTGTAAGACTTCCCGGTTACAGTATTACTGCCGATCGTATCTTCAGCCCAATTATTAATATTCCAGCTATCTGCGTGAAACAAAAGACCCCTTCTTCCATTCGTTTCTCTTTTTTCTTTCACTCGCTAGTCTAATTGGGTGTAATTACTCATCTGCAAAACAAATGAGTGGGTCGGCGTTGCCGTGACGACCGGATCAGCGGGCCCGGCAGTGCGAATCGTTCGGCGAGCCTCATTTCTGGCGATAATTACCCCTCTCCCCTTCTTTCACGCTCCCAGTCTCACCATCTCAGAGAGGGAGGGGGGCGACGGGGCTTGAACCAACTTCAAACTGGAGTCATCGCTGTGCTGACGCATGCCGTCATCGATAACAGCTCTCCTCGTTTTACCACTTTAGCAAATGACAGACCTGACCTAAAACTGCCTCTCTCTCTCTCTATCTATCTCACCAACTTTAAAGAGAAAACACACGCGTGAAACCACCTAAGAGCCTTCAATTACATCCACAATAAAACAGGCCGGTGTCCATTTTTCATTTACACATCCGAGCTGGTTAAGAGTGCATTCACACGCACGCACGCACGCACGCACGCGCACATCCCCGGTGGCCAACAGAACAAGCCACTTCATGGCGGATGTCGGTAAGTCGGTCATATTGGCCCTCAAATTAGCTTTGAATTTCAGAGCAGCTGTAATTAGCCTCTCCATTTCCACCTAAGTCAATTTAAAAAGGGGAAAAAATCCTGCTGTGCCTGGAGTTAGCTTTCGCTTTCCATTTAAAACAGTCCTTTCTGACCCAACGGCTGGCTAATTAACATCACTAGACCTCTTTTTCGGTAAGTGCCGACATTTAATAAATAATACATATTTAATGTCTTGTCATTTTGGTGCTCAGAAAGGCTTTGCTAATGAATTTTAACACATGATTTATTCTGGCATTTTCTGACGTGCACTCGGGTCCCTGTGCTTAGAAATTTTGTACGGAGGATGTGAATTAGTGAAGGCTCAGTTACAATGCTTCTGACAGAGCTTTATGATATGTAGATGCGCACAACAAGAAAAAGCTTGGGAAGAGTCTTAAAGGTGAGACACTTTTTTAAATGGCTTCTTTGTATCATAAAAATTCTACATCTAGAGCTTCACAGGGGTTTGAAACAAAAGCTGTAGTGTAAAAAACACTTTTAAGTGCATTTATCTTATTTTGCTGAAGGCCTGGGGGATTTTAATCACATGCAGTCCAATGGGAACACTGGCAGCATGGGACCAGAGCCCACAGGGGCCGCGAGGCCAGTTTAATCTCACCTGTTATACAAGAGCCAAAACAGCACTCTGCAGAGATGCTTTATAAGGCTCACAGAGCTTGTTGGGATGAAACGGATAATGATCTCAGATAATGTGAGGTAGTTTGCCAAACAGGAGTATCTTCGTGCCCAGGCAGGCGGGCATGCGGCCCACCGCATCAGAGCAGAACGTAACATGGCGTCGATCTCATCTGCTCCCTTCAAATCAAAGCAATATGCATAAACAGAGCCGGGTGAGGAGGAAAACGATGAGGAAGGTTAAGAACTTCATTGCTACCGCACCTCTGCTAGTTAATTATAACCAACGGACCTGACCCAATTCACCACTAAGTTTGCAGTACTGATAATTCTGTGAAAACCGAAGAGTAGCAGATTTCCTAGGACACTGGGGTTAAATGCAACAACGGCGGTCCATTGAAAAAACCCTGACACAGGACTGATTATTCAAGAAAACATCACAGTACTGTTGAACCTTCGGCACTGCATACTTTCACAATACACCAGGGTACTGGAAACTGCCTCCACTGCACTCCATCTGCTGAGCAAACGCATCACTTTCCACTGATCTGTTAGTGCCTTACGACAACTACCAAATCCCCAGGGACAGAGAAAATAAAGACCAGACGGGAGACAGAAATAGTAGATGGGGGGATGAAGGAGAGAGGAGAAAGCTAAGAAGTTGAGTTTGGTGAGGAGAAGTCCTTCCTGCCTTAATGATCACGGGTGGATCGATCCGCACTCCACTCTTGAGAAACAACAAGTATCCCATGATCCTTTTCTGAGAGAGCAACTCGCTTCTCTGAAAGGGACGCAGAGATCCAGAGGGAGATGTCTCAGCGAAGCAGAAAAGGACGAGGCGCATCAGTCGGACACACGAGCCGGCAAGTTTGTGCACCTGGGAACTCGGCATCCAGAAGGCAGCGAGCCTCCCGTGGAGGAAGCCCTGCAGAGCAAACGCTGTCTCCTGTCTCTCTCTGTCTGGCCCTGGGAGAATTCCAGCGTTATTTCTCTCAACCATACACAGAAAACTGCAGTGGAAAAGCACCGCAGGATCATTTTAGATGAGCACGAATGCAAATCACCAAGACAAATAAGTAGGACTGCAACAACTAATCAATAATAATTTGAATATGAAATTCATTGTCAATGAATATAAATGATAATTTCATTTTGATTCGTTGGTCTGTGATGTCATATGCTTCCACACCATTGTCGCACAGCCGTTTGGTTCATAATAATAGTCAGGTGCTGTTCCTTCATACAGCGCGAGCTGCGTGCTCAAAGTCAAGCAGTTTGTCTTCATACAACACAAGCTACACGTTTATCAGGCGCTTCCTCCTCTTACCTGCATTGCCAGTTTTTTTTGTGAACAAAGTTTTGATTTATTAAGAATTTTTGGTCACAACTGCCATAGCTCCATGTGTGTTATTTTATAGCTTTAAAGGGACGCTCCACTTTTTTAAAAATATGCTCATTTTCCAGCTCCCCTAGAGTTAAACATTTGAGTTTTACAGTTTTGGAATCCATTCATCTGATCTCCGGGTCTGGCGGTACCGCTTTTAGCATAGCTTAGCAAATAGTCCCAAGCTATTAAAAATTACCAAGGGGACTATTTTCGGGCACTGCGTAATATCATTGCGCCTTCTGCAGCCTTGTTACGACAGCAAAGTCCATGATTATTACGCCAGAATGAGAGTATAGTTCCTAGCCATATCTGCCTAGAAAATCGCAACTTTTAATTTTCTGTCGGTCTTAGTACACGATGTAACTACAGAAGGGTCAAGTTTTAAATGGAAAAAATATCAAAACTCTTTGGTTATTTTTTAGCGCGATGCTAATGGTCTAATTTGATTTAATGGATTGTGCTAAGCTATGCTAAAAGCGGTACCCCCAGACCCGGAGATCAGCGTCTGGAGGTCTTGCAGTGCGAATGAGGCCTATAGGCGCAATAGATGCGATTCCGCCTAATTTGCGGGTCTATTTCGTGCGAATTGAGCGTTGCCGCGGCTTTGGCGGAAAAACGTGTTAACCAATCAGGAGCTTGATCTAGTAGCGATGTGATTAGAGAAAGTGAGCGGAGTCGCAAAAGCCCCTCCCATGACGCGAATTTCGGCGTGAATGTCTCAATGACTAGAATTTCACACAGGAATAAAGCAAACAAGACGCGGTAGGCGTGAATTTGTCGCCTCAAACGTGGCTGGTGTAAACCCACTGTGAGGCCATTAGCTATACAGAAAAATGCAGCCAATCATGGCCGAGAGTTTTAAAGTGAATGATGATAAATGAAATGACAGATGAGTAAATACTGTGAAGACTGGAGTCATTTGAAGACAGAATAAGACTATTGAAGCTTTGCATCTGTGTGTGTGTGTAACCCCTTTCACACGGAGCATTGATCCAAGAAATTTGCTGGAGTGCATATGGACACGTGTTGTTATCGTTCAACCCTTTGACCGGGGGTTTTAAATGCAGATCAACATTCACAAACTAAAATATAGCAGAGACCAGAGAGCTCCTCACTATTCACAATAAAGCGGAGATCATTTGCAAGCTTAATGGAACGGTATGCGATGCGCTAGTTTATTATCAAAACAGAAAAAAATGCACGAGTGTGGTTTCACGAGAGACAAAAACAAATTTAAGATGCTTCAAAATGAAAATCCACTTAGTGCATGATTACAATTACATTGATGTTGTGTCTTTTTCAAAATCTTTACGCATCCACAGATTCCAATAAATCACTGGCAGTGTTAAGGAACCAAAATCTAACAATCCCGAGACAAATCCTGAGAAACATTAGTGTATTTTCCCGTGTGAAAAGGGTTTTTGGAGTTTATGGTTAGGGAGGGCGGTGGCTACTCAGAACACAGGCGGTAAAGTCTGTTTACCTGGCCCTGCGTTCTGTGGGTACGCCATGTAGCCGTATCTTTCCCGGGTCTCCCTACCTGAGCCTCGCGCTGCCGCCACAGCCGCCGCCGCCACCGGCCCGTATGCCGTCGCTGGAAAACCTGACAAAGGAAAAGAAATGATTTACTTGTGCTCTTCATCTCAATCAAATTTACAACCGCACAAGCGTAACACAGCTGTGGGGAACAGCTTCATTCAGATTAAAGCAAAGCACACAGGGGACAAGCTACATCATCGTTCAAATAATTACATATAAATCAAAAGAACTCAAATATAATTACTCAAATAAAACCGTTTAGTGCGGCTGGCAAGACGTGTCTATTGAGCTAACAACCCTACAGGACTGTGATATACTCTCTCTCTCTCTTTTTCTCGTAATTACACAAAGCACAGGAACATGGTGCCCATGGAGGAACGTTCGGCTCATCTTCCTGCAAAGTTTCTGAAAAGTAGCTACAGACTAAACTTCACTTCAGATGCCAAAAGCCTTTCACAGTCCCTCTCTAAATGTGAAGCGGACAGCACAGAATTATGGGTATTTATAAAACCTGTCACTCCACCAGGAGGACAGATGTACCTGTTTGCCTGAACGGCACAAGAAGAGATTGAAACCACATGATTTAATGTACGTGGTGACACTGCCTGTCCACCCAAATGTGTCCGAGAGCTGATGGAGACACATCAGGGGCCACTACATCAGTGTGATCATTTGTATGGTGGATATATAGCGTGGCTGCTTGGCCGGCCGGTGACAACGGCCTGTTAAGAGGGAAAATCTGAGCGATTCTCTACAGCAGATCTGAGAGCAGAGGATTGTGGGATTAATTGCTTGTAACTGAGTGCCTATTATCTCACTGAGAACCATCAGAGGACATGTGGTTCTCTTTAAGGTCCATAATGACAGGTAGTAATGACTCAATGTGTGTGTGAGAGAGACAGAGAGACATTAAACTTTGTGTGCGCTCTCATTTGCGAGAGCAGTAAGTACGGCTCCCGTAAAGCTCATTTTAATGTGTTTCTTGTGCGTTTGTGAAAAGTCAATGATTTCTACAAAACTAAATACTGAACTACACAAAAGGCAACCTCGGCTGAATGATATTGTGATTCACGGCATGCAATTTGTTCGTGATAAACTGAAACCGCTGAAGAATCTACACATTTAACGGCAGTGTTAAGTTTGCAGCGTTTAAACAATATAATCAAACACAATTATCATCATTGTAAAAGCCAATTAAAGAAATCCAGCAGGCCAGCACATCGACGGCTCTATTATTTCATAACAAACGTAATTACTGTGCGGTCTCGGCACTTTAATGAAGGCGTGAATCTGGGTTTGACAGCTGCTCATCAGAGCACTAAACGTATGAAAAGAAGTCCAGAGCAATGTAGAGCGCAGCTTTGCAGATAACGCCACAAAAAAACAGTTGCTATGTAATACATTTTTTTTTTAAGTTCATATGCAAAACCCTCTAAGTGCATCTGACATGTTTTCTCATTTTTTATCAAGCTCTTATGTTTATGTAATTTCAGTTTAATGGCAATGAAAATGTTATCAGTCAGTAATTAAAATGCCTTATTTTTACAAATATCACTTTTTACAAACCTCCTTAGTGCGTGCTAACTTTTTGGGCAAAATCTTTAAAATTAAAGTTTAAATTTTCAAAACTTTGAAACACATGCAAATAATAAACTTTCGGAATGAAGATGCAATCTCCGCAATATAAATATATTCCTTGTATAAGGTGTTTAAAGGGATAGTTCGGCCAAAAATGATTTTAAACCCATGATTTACTCACCCCCAAGCTGTCCGAGTTGCATATGTCCATCGTTTTTCAGACAAACACATTTTCGGATATTTTAGAAAATGTTTTAGATCTTTCAGTTGATTAAATGTAATGTTACGGGGTCCACGACCTTCAAGTCCAAAAAAAGTGCGTCCATCCTTCACAAAATAAATCCAAACGGCTCCAGGATGATAAACAAAGGTCTTCTGAGGGTAATCTGCGCGGTGTTGTTGTAGAAATATCCATATTTAAAACTTTATTAACGTAAATAACTACCTTCCGATAGTGCCGCCATCTTAGTCGCGTCCGCATTCAGGATGAGAGCTTACGCAGCCTACAGAGGCTACTCTGCTGCTGCTCTGTGCCCCCGCCCTCCGAATTTGTCATACGTCACTAAGAAAAGTGCGTACACTACGCTAATACTCTCTCCTGAATACAGAGGAGTCTAAGATGGCGGCGCTACCGGAAGGTATTTATTTTCGTTAATAAAGTTTTAAATATGGATATTTCTACAACAACACCGCGCGGATTACCTTCAGAAGACCTTTGTTTATCATCCTGGAGCCGTTTGGATTTATTTTGTGATGGATGGACACACTTTTTTTGGACTTGAAGGTCGTGGACCCCGTAACATTACATTTAATCAACTGAAAGATCTAAAACATTTTCTAAAATATCCGAAAATGTGTTTGTCTGAAAAACGATGGACATATGCAACTCGGACAGCTTGGGGGTGAGTAAATCATGGGTTTAATATCATTTTTGGCCGAACTATCTCTTTAATGGGATGTGAAAGACCGTCAATGTACTGTAGCATGATTTTAATGATATCCAAATTTGAGAAATCCTAATTTGCAGGTTGCACATCAGAAGCTAGTTGTAAAAATGCTAGCACTGTGTAAAAATGGCCTCAAAATGCACCTGTATTCAGGAGCCCTATCATGAAAATAAAAAAGACTGGTTCATGAGATCAGCCAAATTTAACGCGTGCAGAGCAAGTTATTTAATTTGATGATCGACCGATAGCGATTTGCGGATAATCAATGGGAGCATCCCTAATATTAAGTTTAAATTTTCACAGAATGTTATTTGCATTACATTTAGTTGATTTTATGTAGAAAACAGCACAGGCAGGATCACATTTATTCAAATGTATTTTTACCAACAAATAATTCAGTTATTCTTCACTTATTCTCTTGCATATTTACATCACAGTGAAACATCTTTTTGTTCCTTATATTTTATTTTGGTGGCTTAAACTGAAATCTGTTATGTATGAGCCTCCACGTGTAGCTCTAAAAAAGAAAAACAGGTTGAAATACAAGTCAAGGTCAATCAACAGAACAGTTAATGTTGATTACCAAAGAAAAAGAACTGCAACTCGTTACAAAAAAACAAGAAACTAACCTAAGAATAACAAATGTAGTATCAGGGTTCCTACAGGTTTGAAAAAGTATGGAATTTAATTGGAGTAATTTCCAGGTCTAGAAAAGTATGGAAAAAATAAACCAGAGTATTGAAAAATATTAACGTTTCCAGACTATCGTCCCCATTTCGTTTTCTAAATATAAAATTAAGTATTATCTAAATGTATACAGTATAATAAATATATATTATATATACATTTATGGCAATTGGATCAGTCTGCCAGCCCTGCCAAAAGATTGTTTTTACACTTGATCTTATTAGTTTAGAATGACATGAGGGTAAGTAAATTATGACCCGAGTTCGAGTCCTGGCTCATAGACTTTTCCCCATCCCGCCCCCCCCCCCTCTCTTCCACCTCACTTCCTGTCTAGCTACTTTCCTATCCTAATAAAAAGCAAAAACACCAATACTAAATGTCTAGAATGTAACATACCTGTTAGCAGTTGAATTTTAAAACAATTGATCAAAACAAGTTAAATATAGTCAGAAAAATCCGTAGGGAAGTCTGGAAATTTGAGTCTGGAATTTTGAAATGAAAATTGTGTAGGAACCCTGTCGTATAGACGGTTTCATCGAATGCATGCGCGTTGTGCATCCGAACAGAAGGGAACTTCAGGTCTGTATTTATTTATCGGTCTGGCTAGTGGCTAAACTAATCTCTGAAACAAATACCTTGTCCAAAATAAAATGTTTTGGTTTGCTAAAGACGATAGGAGTCGACGAGGATGGATCACAGCTGTGCCGAGAGGTTTGGCAGTCAGGCAAGAATCCAAGGACCTGTAGTTAACATTCTATACATTCATTTGACACAGTTAATACTTTATACGCGTTAGATGATTTATGAACAAAGGTCAATTACTTTTGTTTCCCTTGTTATCAGAAATAAACTACCGTAAAGTACTCTGTTGTTATTGATTCTATCTGGAAGTCTACCAGAAGTTGTGTTTAGTTCACAAAAGCAATTGTTTTTGTTGTTGCTGCCGAAACCGGCTATAAACACTTACTTTTCCACCGTGTACTACTTTTTAGGGATGTTTTCTGTGGTAATCAACATTATGCAACAATAACTGTTGATTGACCTTGACTTGTATTTCACCCTGTTTATCTTCTTCAGAAGTACACGTGGAGGCTCAGATGTAAAATAGGCATCACTTTAATTATCTACCAATCAATATCAGTACATGTCACAAATGCTGATTTCACTGCAATACACTTTATAGCTCAGTGGTAGAGCATTCATACATATTGTTAAAACAATTTGGTTTTGCAAGTCAGATCAACCTACTATTTTGAGTTTTGAACTTTTTTAAAGTTAAAGTAACATAAAAACATATGTTGATTTGGCAAAAATGGTGCATTATTTACGGACCGTGGGGCAAAAACTAACGCGGGGTTAGTTGTAACACGGAGTGTTTACATTGTTGCACAGGGTTGAGCGATTTGTTTTTTTCCGTATTGATTTCACACTGCCAAAAGACGATCTCCCGCAAATTATTGGAAATGTATAATGTTTTTGGTAGCATGTAAGTACATTTTTTCATCATATGTTTTTTCGGTTTCTGAGTGTGTGTGAAATATCAAAACCAAAACGTTAGCAACTTTTTGGGTAGACTTTAAAAGAGTTTCACCCAGCGGGGTTAATTTTAACGCTGTGTTAGAAATAACCTCTCAGCACTTACGATATGAAAACCGTTAGCGTAATTATGCCCGCTGTTTTAAATAGGCTACACACGAATGATTGCTGGCTGCCAACAAAATAAATGTGCTTGTCTTATCAAAAATCGTGTGTCAAATTTTTTTCATATGTTTAATATTGATTGAATAAGGTCACGTCAAAGATTGAAATCATAATGAAATGAATGGCTAAAATCAAACTTTGGTGTTTATTATCTCAGAATTTGATTTTGAAACTGTAGTATGGTTACAGACTGGGTCACATATAAAAAAAATGTTTTGTCAAAATTGTGCTGCTTTTTCTCACATATTTAGACATTTGTATGCATTTATAATTGAACTATTGTTAGAAAAGGGCTGGATGAATGAATTCAGTGTAGATACCTGTCTATAATAGACAGATATATAAAACAATATCAACTTCAAGTATATAGACAAAATAGTATTGAAATATTTGCCTGCAAACTTAATTTTTAGCAAGTGTTACAACTAACCCCCTGTCTGTTACAATTAACCCCACCTATGGGGGAAGTTGTAACGTTTGCACTTCTGTCACGTTTGGTGTAATTGTCCAAGAATGGTAAGTAAAAGAAACAAACTTTAAATGGTCATTTGTAGCAGAGATGTGTGTGTTGCTTGTGTAAAAATATAATTCATCAAACTCAAATATTTTTTAAAGCCAAAACGAAAAAGCGTTAGGTTGTGCCCCGCTCTCCTCTACTGATAAAAATGTATATCTTTTAATGCACTTGATAATAAAAGGCCTGCAAAACGCATAAATGTAAATTTGTAAATGTTCCTGTAGCTCATTTGGGTAAAGCATTGCACTAGTAGTGCAAAGATCATGGGTTTGATTGTCAAGGAACACATACTGATAAAAAATATATACCTTGAATGAAAATTTATGTATACACTTTTTATATTAGATTGTTTAAAAGGGGCTTTACGTGCACTGCAAGTCACTTTAGATATAACTATAGTTGTAAGTAAATGTGTGATATATAAATGTTTTTTTATAATTCAATAATGAACCTCTTGAAGAGAGAAAATCCACAAATTTACTAAAACCCTTCCTGTGGGTCAACAAACTGAAATAAAACTTAAGAAAAAGATATGTGTAAACAGATCCTGATGAAAAATAGGTTAGTTAATCCTAAATCTCTGTGGTCTCTCTGGTTTAAATTACCCATGTCTTTTCCTGTTTCTTTCCTCAGTTCATTAATCTCTTCACAAAACCCAAATCAGTATGCTAATGCTAACGCTAATGTCGGTCATGCATCCCTGCCTCTCCTTCGCGCTGCTCGCTGTTGCCGAGCAAAAGTGTCCTTCCCCGAAGTGTCGCAAGTCATTCATACTTGTTTTCTTCCATACGCAGTATCTTCGGTCCCCTAGCGGCCTCTTCCCGCTCTGAAGTTAGCACTGGAACAAAGTTCTTGTGAGAGATTAACTTTGGCGGATTAGGTGGGATAATTATTAGATCTCTGAAGCTCATTGTTTTCCGTTTCCGCCGTGAGTGGCTGCTTGAGAGAGGCACTGCAGCATTAAATCAATTTCATGGGCTTTTCATTATGGAAGAGATAACGCCAATATTTAGCATTCAGTTTTATGGCGTTATTTGAATCTGCTCCAGCGAATGGGCTGATGGGGAGAAAATGCCTGCTGAGAGGGCATAAGGACGAGGCGCTTTCCCTGCTGCTGCTAAAGCCCCCAGGGCAACGTAAAACCACACACATGGACCCTGAGGGAACACCCAAGGATTTAAGACATCCAGAGCTTAGTGATAAAAGAGAGAGAGGAACCTGGACAGACTTAACCAAACAAGTACACGCTTGCTAACCAATCTCAGGAACAAATGGACTGAAATGACATTATATGATATTAAACAGGTCTTCGTATGATTTCAGAACTTTTGTGCAGGTCTGTCTTTGTTTATAAAAATATTTCTTAAAAAATTGCCAGTTAACCCTATATAAGCTGTACAAATGTTAAATACACAACTTTTCACATTTATGCAAAGCGTTATTTTCAATAATCAAGCTATACATTTTATATCAGTATGCACTCAGAAAAGAGGTACTAAAGTTCTCACTGGGACTGTACCTTTTAAAAAGTCCCAATATATACACTTTTGGTACAGATATGTACCTTTGAGGTACCAATATGCACCTTTTAGGTACAAATACTGCCCCAGTGACAACTTTTGTACCTTCTTGTACCTTATTTTCTGAAAGTGTGTGATAGAGCCATGACCTTTGTGTTGCTGATGCAATACTCTACCAATTAAGCCACGGGAGCACACTTGACTTAATGATGCAATAAAAATCTCAGTTTTCTTTCCTATTTTCTTATATCATGTCCATCTGTTGTTTTGTGATGCAACAGATCGCAGAACGCTGAAGGTTACAATGACACAGACAGCGGCAGACGACTCACATCTGTGTTCTTTGCCAAAGCAAGGATCATTATTATTTTAGTTCCGACTTATGAATTTAAGCAAATCTTTACTCTTATTTTGGTGTGTTATAATGGACATGATTGATACTTTAGAAATCACAAATTACGCCTGAAGGATGATACAACGGACAAACCATGCTCTGTATCTAAAGACCACAATATCACAGAAATGAATCCATCCAGAACACCCTAGAAATGCCCTGAAATTACCAAACAACCAACCTAGCAATCATCCATATTATACATTTATCCAAATAACACATTTACTTCAGGTAGATGTTGCACAGAGTAAGACTGTTCTCTGGTCAGACTGGGCTAGAGCAGCACAGCTTAAAGAAACAGCTGCAGAAACAAGGCACAATTCTTAAAACGAGTCTATAAATGCCTCTTATGTCTCGTATCAAGCAAAATAATACTGTAAATGTACAAAATCTGTTTCTTTAGCTTTAACTGCTTAATTTGAAAGGGAAAATAAAAGCAGCTAAATATATAACAGCTGCCATTGTAAGAGCTCAGTAAGACTTGTTTAACTCTTTCACCGCCATTGATGAGTTATCTCGTCAATTAAAAGAAAACGCTTCCCTGACATTGACGAAATTTCTGGCTTTCCGCAATACGGCTATTATCCACCACAACTTATACAACCCGGGGTAACACCTCGCGTGAAAGACAAAGGAATCCCTGTATATTTTAAAGATCGCTCTGCATCTGATCTCTATCAAAAGTCCTTCGCAAAAATGGAATTATCTCAGCATTTTGCTCAAAATTTGGTGTTTTTGAAGAAACCTACCCATATTTGAAAGGTGATAAAAAGAGAACTAATGAAAGTAGGATTAAACTTTTTTTTTAAGCAGAGTGTCTTTCATTTGATATATTGTATGTTTATATATTTAAAGAAGAACATTTTCTGGAAAGCATTAAACTTTTGGGAAAATCATGAAAAATGCTGGCGCTGGCTGGCAACTTTTTTTTATGCTGGCGGGGAAAGAGTTAATCTATGTAGTGACCTTTTGGTGGACACAAACCTGTACAGATTTCTTTGCATTATATTTGTGAAAATATAAAACCACACACATACAAAAGGCCTGTGAGATATATCACGCATGTGATTCTGTGCACAGGTGTCTCTGAATCAAACTAAGATCACTCTTCATAGGTGAAAGATTTTGCCCAAAATGAAACCATTTGCTGTGCTGAATCTTCATTGTGAGAGTCTTCTGCCGGTTGATTAGGGGACGAAAAGTCATTTCACGAGGCAGATTAAAGGGCTTAATCTTTTTTTAGCCCTTTCATACACCATTAAACTTAACGATGAAGGCGGGAGCAGAAATCTCCAGAAAGATCCCGGTACATCACAAAACCCTTCAAACGTCACCACGTCACCTACACCGTAATGAGAGTCGATTTTGAAAAGAAATGGACGGCATGACTCCGCGAATGTGATCTTATCAGATAAACTAACCACATTGATAACTAAGGGCATTTTGGACACGTATGTGTCATAATTCACATGCATATAATGGAGAGATGAATCATTACAGCTCTGAAGCAGATGTCACGGAGATGACATCCTTTAACTAACGTTCAACAAATCATAAAACAAAACCATCCCTCCGTGTCCTTCCTCAGATCGGACTCTTGTGTGTCAGAGAGCGATCAAGCGGGCTGAACTTTGTTGTCAAAAATAAATCATTCTCCGCCCAGCCGCAAAAGAGCCGAAGCGCTTGGCCTGTTTCTAATGAAAGTCTTTTCAGGCTGATGCTTTCTGATGACCTCTCTGACTATGCATAGGGAAAAATTTTAGATGCGTGCAAAGTATAGCTGAGACTGCTTGGCATGATAAGAGATATGAAACATCTGCAAGGAAACAATATGATGAGGATTTTTGTCACAACAAAGCATTCGGGGATGCAACTATTTGAACATTTTAAAACTGGAACTCATGACGAGAGGAACTGAACTGGGAAATTAATCACCATCAGCACCACAAATCAATGTTAAGTACACATGCTAGGACACAATAAAATAATTAGGGCCCAAAAAGTTGCAAAGGTAGTAAAAAATTGTAGTTATCTAAAAATTTGCAATCATAATACATAGTTTAAAGGGATTGTTTACCCAAAAAATGAATATTCTGTCATCATTTCCTCACCCTCATGTTGTTTTAAGCCTGAATTAGTTTCTTTCTTCTGTTGAATACAAAAGACAATATTTTGATAAATGATGGTAACTGTACAATTGATCGTACTCGATGACTTTCATAGTAAAAAAACAAATACTATGGAAGTCAATGAGTACCGTCAACTGTGTGATGACATCATTTATCAAAATATCTTCTTTTATGATAAACAGAATAAAGAAACTAATTTCTAAGGGTGAGCGAAATAATGACAGAATATTCATTTTTAGTTGAACTATCCCTTTAAGATGACCCTTACTGATGTCTAAAGTCAAACAAATCAGTCACTTTAAAGACATTTTTTTTAAATAAAATAAAACATATAATCAGTAATTATCTACAGTGCCACATATGGATTTAAGGAGTTCAGCGTGTCAGAAGGAAAGACTCCGCCTTCTTAATGAGAAGCTCGTCTTGTTAACCAGGAGCATTTAGCATTAATTAGCCTGTCCGCCTCATTATTACCCAAGTAAACACTTCTAATTTGTTATGCATTTTAATGGCCTTCACAAAACACTTAGGAAAGAAACACCAACACCTCAAGTCAGCTTGAAAATAACTGGAAGACGTTGAGTTATAAAGGTTGTGAGTTATTTAAAAAATCTGAAGCGTTTTTATGTTGAAAGAGAGAGAGAGAGAGAGCGCTCACCTGCACCCAACGCCCCAGGTGTATGTTTTTACAAAACCTTTTACAGTTCTGACTATAGTCTACAGTAGGGTTCCAGTAAAATCCCATTTATTTTGTACAAAGTGCATGAATGCACCTGGAGTTCTGTTAAAGCTGCAAATCAGTTTGACTTTTAAAAGAAAAGATTCTTGGTTAAGCAATACTTCATCCATAATCCTAAAGTCTTACAGTGTTACTGTTTTGCCTTGGATCAAACAATATAATGTTGTGATCATCTCAGAGCTTGCACCAATTTTAGAAATTCCTACAGACAAAATAAATAAAGTGACTGTCAAGTACGTTAACCCATATGTGACTCTGGACCACAAAACCAGTCATAAGTCGCACGGGTATATTTGTAGCAATAGCCAACAATACATTGTATGCGTCAAAATTATCGATTTTTATTAAGGGAACATATCATGAAAATTTCAGTGCTACAATTTGGTCCCCAGTGCTGCTATCAACCTAAAAAACACGAAAAAGAACAAACCAGTAACTTAATTTTGGTGAACCATTCTCTGCAAGCATGTGAAAAAATAGGTCAAATTTAGCTCCCCCTGTGATGTCAGAAGGGGATAATAACTTCCACTTCCATTTAGTGCAGAAATCAGCTCATTTGCATTTTAAAGGATTTTACACCCAAAACAGCACATTTTTGCTCACACCTACAAATTGGCAATTTTAACATGTTATAATAAATTATCTGTGGGGTATTTTGAGCTAAAACTTCACATACGTACTCTGGGAACACCATAGATTTATCTGACATCTTAAAAAGTCTTGTGAAATGTCCCCTTTAAGTAAAGAACATGTTCAATAAAGATATTTTGTACATTTCTTAACGTAAATATATCATAAATGTATTCATCATCAGTCATATGTGTTGCTAAGGACAACTTTAAAGACAATTTTCTCAATATTTTGATTTATGCACCCTCAGATTACAGATGTTCAAAAAGTTACCATATATCAATGGGAAGCTTATTTTTTCAGCTTTCAGATGATGTATCTCAATAAAAATAAATAAATGACCCTTATGGCTGGTTTTGTGGTCCAAGGTCACATATTTGTAATGTGACCTCTGCATTTAACCCATTCCAGTGAGTAATAAACACACAATGTGGGTGATGTGCCTTGCTCAAGGGCATCACAGTCGCTTGCCAGTCTTGGGAATTGAACTGGCGTTGCTGTTGTAGCACTCAAATGCAAAGTGAAGCCTATTCAACCGATTCTAGTGTGAACAACAAATTAGTTTCTGAACCTACAGTACAAACACAGCACTACTAGCACAAACATAATGAATAGCTAAGAATGCTTATTAGATTTGTAAATGCATGTGCCTTTGTCAGGGTCACCATTATGTGTGTGCATAAAGAAATACCAATACTCAAAATGCAATGCACAGGTGAAATGAGAAAAAGACAAGATGAAGAGCATTAAAAAGCAGAGGCACTTCAAAACTCTCCTTCCAGATGGCTGATTTCCATAATGACAGCAGTGAGAATATGAGAGAGACAGAGATTGCCAGGTTTTCTCAGTGGCTTCATTCATGCTCTCAAGGTATTCTCATTGACTTTAAGTATGTGTGTGTGTGTGTGTGTGTAACTATTTGAGCCTGACCCTAGATCAGAACAGCACACAGACTGCAGTACTCTCACCAGACACATCACATATGTGAGAGCGTTTGTGTATTTGTGTGACTGAATCTGTGACTGTCAGCTTGCGCGTTCTTTCTTGAGTCAGTGTGCAATTTTAAATGGATCTGAATGAGTCAACCCTATCTCATGACCCATCATTTCTGACGCACTGAATAATAACTATAATAATAAGAAAATGTATTACATAAAATATTCCAAAACTTCAAATAGAATTAAACAAAACATATTAAATTATAAAATGTATTGCTGTTGGTTAGTAGTACCCTTATTTTTCTGAGGTTTAATTACATAGAATGTTTAATAAATTAATGTATTTTATAAAATGTCATAAATCTGGGGCCCCTGGCACTAACTCAGGGCCCCCCAAGGGCCAAGGCCCCCAGTTTGTGAACCAATGGCCTATTGAGAACCAATTTGATTAAAACATCTAGTAGGGTAACTCGCTGCCCTAAAAATGTCAATTTTGCCTTGTTACACAAACACGTAACTTTATTAAATCTACTTAACTCTTTCACCGCCAGCGTTTTTTTAAAAAGTTGCCAGCCAGCGCCAGCGTTTTTCATGATTTTCACCAAAGTTTAATGCCTTCCAGAAAATGTTCTTCTTTAAATATATAAACATACAATATACCAAATGAAAGAACAGACCCTCTGCTTTCAAACAAAAAAAAAAAAAAACGTTTCATCCTACCTTCAGTGGTTCTTTTGTAATCAGCTTTTGAATATGGGTAGGTTTCTGCAAAAACACCACATTTTGAGCAAAAAGCAGAGATAATTCCATCTTTGTGACGGACTTTTCATAGAGATCCCATTCAGAGCGATCTTTAAAACAGACACGGACATGCACCCGCTTGCCATAGGGCAATACTTCCGGGTTTAAAAAGTTGCGGATAATAGCGGTATTGCGGAAAGACGGAAAATCTCGTCATTGGCGGGGAAGCGTTTCTCTTAATTGACAAGATATCTCGTCAATGGCGGTGAAAGAGTTAAGATTGCTGTACAGGCTATTCGTTTACTGAACTTAAAATGTCTCGTTCCACCAATATATTGTACAATACAATATGAGAAACTTTATTTTAAAAATCTATTTTAAAATAGTTTTATAAAAATTGTAATGCTAAGAGAGCTCTGCAAAAAAAGAGGCCACCTTCCAAAGCAAATGTAACATCAAGTAAATCAAAGGCTTCAACTTCACACAGAGACCTCAACACACACGTCTCAATATTGGAAACAGCAATCAAATAAAAAAAGTGAAAAGATGAGCTCTTGACTTCAGCACAAAAATAATAAGCAACAATGATAACAAAAAAACAACTGCAGTAGTATAAATAAAGACAACAAGCTGCCAAACAACACTCATATAACAGCGGCAGTTAATTTATGCATGATGGGTACAATTTTCAAATCCGGAGATTTAATTAAGCTAAAATAAATTGATTTAACTCAAAATTTCTTGTTGAAAGAGAGAAATCATCAACACTTGAGTAATGGAGGACATTGTCAGGGTTTAGGTTAAAGGAAAACACCACTGTTTTTCAATATTTTACTATGTTCATACCTCAGTTTGGTTGAATTACAGTAATATATACATATCTTTTTTCAATGCATGCACTTTTAATCTTTGTACAGCGCTTTGTGAATGTGTTAGCATTTAGCCTAGCCCCATTCATTCCTTAGGATCCAAACAAAAGTTTTATTTTGTGGCACCATACTTACTTGTGTAACTTCTCATGTAACAGTCTTTAAATATGAAAAATATGAAAGTGTTTGGTGGCTTCTCAATTCATCCCTGTTTGGCACCATAGGAATGAATGGGGCTAGGCTAAATGCTAACACATTCACAACGCGCTGTACAAAGATTAAGTGCATGCATTGAAAAAAGATAGGTATGTATTTATTCATCTAAGTTAAGGTAAGAACATAGTAAAATATTGAAAAACTGTGGTGTTTTCCTTTTTATGAAGCACACACAAAAGACCTGAACCGGAAGTAATGTGACCCATTTTACCGAAAACCGAAGTTTGTTGCATCTGCCCAGTAAATAAAAATGAGCCATGGATGAATACTTACATTGTGAATCAGAAATATGCCACATTGCATAACTCAATTAAACACCATGTTACTGTATGTTGACTTTAATATCTGTAAAACACTTGTGGGAGTGGCCATTTACTTTTTAGTAAAATATTGAAAAATGGTGGCGTTTTCCTATTTATTTGGGTTAAAACAAAATGAGTGTAAACCGTTTGAATGAGAAAAGTAACATTTACTCAAATACGGATTAAAGCAGACTATTAAAGAATAAAGTGGATTATATTAAGTCTAGTGCTCATTCAGGGTTTCTACTAAAACGTCTGTCGTCAGCAGGTCTGCTGTTTGTTGTTTCTCTCCCTGTATTAATTCATGAATGGAATGATGACGAAAGTCTATCGAAACATCCATAAACATACACCTACAGAAAAACAGCCGTTCCAAAAGTGTGTGCTGCTGTCAGATATTTCCCATCATGCCTTATCAGCTCAGCTCATGATATCAACAGGCAGGTGGCTGTCGGCAAGCCACTAATATCAACACTATAATCTGCCAACAGCTGCAAACTCACCTTCACGCCTTTAACACGCAGAAAAACCAAGCGAATCCGAGTGCTTGGCATTCTCTACTTTAAGTTATTTTTTGGGACATTTTTGCCTTTATTTGATGGACAGTATGTCAGGAGAGGACAGAAAAGTAGTGGGTAAGAGAGGGGTACGGGAATGGCAAAAGACCTTGAGCCGGGATTCAAACTTAGGTCACTAAAAGTGCTTTGCACCATATGTCGGAGCACTTCCCATTACACCATTGGCTCCGACGTGTTCAAAAGCATAACCTGATTTAGATGACATGAAAGCGCGCACAAACCAAGAACCAATAAAAACATCTTGTGCATGATTGGAGAACACATAATGCCGCTTTACTTTGTCACACACGGTGCATGCAAACTATAAAATGATTTGATTCCACACCAGGAATGCAACTTTAGTTTGGATTAAATGGATGGAATGACAATACAAACACTCACCTGGAAACTGATAACTGTAGCTTGGAGAAAATCCTGTGTATCCACGGCCATACGTTGCCACGATGTTTGGATAACCTATACGCACCGAGAAACAACATGAATGAACTTTCCGTCCTGCTCTGCAGATCACTCTTAATCCTAAACAACAGTACTGTAATCTGGACCCACTAACAGAGCAGGCCTGGATGAAACGTGTATATGTTCCCTAACTCTGTCGAGAGTTGCAGCATTTTAATAAGAGGATGAATATTACCACAGTATGTTTTCAAGCACATGATCAGCTCGAATGAAGAGGCAACTTCAGGGAATTTCACTGCCATCTGTTTTTCTCTGATGCTACTGCGGCGGGACAGACAGTGATGTACTGATCCTGTTATTCTTGGCCTTATTTTCACACTTTTCTCTGCAATTTACATTGCTATATTAATTTAATGTTGTTTTTCCCAAACAAGAGCATGAGCAGCAGTACCGTCGCTCTAATAAATCATGACACACACAGATTTGAGAAGAAGCTCCAAAAAGAGACTGCATGTGTGCACTTATGATTTCCTCAAGTTGTGATGAAGGACTCAATATCAGATGACAGCCATGAATACACATGTGATAACTTTATAGACACAAACAATGCTAGAAAACGTCTTCCAGAAAGGATGTCCCCGTGGATAAACCAAAACTTTTGGTTTATCACAGCATTTCTTCTAGCAGTAATAAGAAGTTATTGTGTCTCAATACAGGACACAGTTTGTCTAAGAAAAAAATGCATGAAGAGATAAGATAAGAGGGAATGAGAAAAAAAGAGACCAAATGAGACGAGAGGGGAAGAGACAAGACGAGTGAAAAAATGAGACAAGATGAGATAAAGGAGACCAAATGAGGTGAGATAAGGAAAAGATGATACGTAAAGAAAACAAATGATATGAAAATGACAAAATAAACTGAGACAAGGAGATAAAACCGAGATTACACGAGAACAAAAAGAAGTTGTTTCTGAATCTCTTTGCATTATGGGTAAAAACTGTGTCCTCCATTGATTTTGGCTACTGTCTCTTTTTATGTGACGAGTCGAGACAAAATGGGACTAAATGATGGTATGAGAGACTAAAGGAGACCAAGTGATGGTATGAGAGACTAAAGGAGACCAAGTGATGGTATGAGAGACTAAAGGAGACCAAGTGATGGTATGAGAGACTAAAGGAGACCAAGTGATGGGATGAGAGACTAAAGGAGACCAAATGATGGTATGAGAGACTAAAGGAGACCAAGTGATGGTATGAGAGACTAAAGGAGACCAATTGATGGTATGAGAGACTAAAGAACACCAAATGATGTTATGAGAGACTAAAGGAGACCAAATGATGGTATGAGAGACTAAAGGAGACCAAATGATGGTATGAGAGACTAAAGGAGACCAAGTGATGGTATGAGAGACTAAAGGAGACCAAATGATGGTATGAGAGACTAAAGGAGACCAAGTGATGGTATGAGAGACTAAAGGAGACCAAGTGATGGTATGAGAGACTAAAGGAGACCAAATGATGGTATGAGAGACTAAAGGAGACCAAGTGATGGTATGAGAGACTAAAGGAGACCAAGTGATGGTATGAGAGACTAAAGGAGACCAAGTGATGGTATGAGAGACTAAAGGAGACCAAGTGATGTTATGAGAGACTAAAGGAGACCAAGTGATGGTATGAGAGACTAAAGGAGACCAAGTGATGTTATGAGAGACTAAAGGAGACCAAGTGATGGTATGAGAGACTAAAGGAGACCAAGTGATGGTATGAGAGACTAAAGGAGACCAAGTGATGGTATGAGAGACTAAAGGAGACCAAGTGATGGTATGAGAGACTAAAGGAGACCAAGTGATGGTATGAGAGACTAAAGAACACCAAATGATGTTATGAGAGACTAAAGGAGACCAAATGATGGTATGAGAGACTAAAGGAGACCAAATGATGGTATGAGAGACTAAAGGAGACCAAGTGATGGTATGAGAGACTAAAGGAGACCAAGTGATGGTATGAGAGACTAAAGGAGACCAAGTGATGGTATGAGAGACTAAAGGAGACCAAGTGATGTTATGAGAGACTAAAGGAGACCAAGTGATGGTATGAGAGACTAAAGGAGACCAAGTGATGGTATGAGAGACTAAAGGAGACCAAGTGATGGTATGAGAGACTAAAGGAGACCAAGTGATGTTATGAGAGACTAAAGGAGACCAAGTGATGGTATGAGAGACTAAAGGAGACCAAGTGATGTTATGAGAGACTAAAGGAGACCAAGTGATGTTATGAGAGACTAAAGGAGACCAAGTGATGGTATGAGAGACTAAAGGAGACCAAGTGATGTTATGAGAGACTAAAGGAGACCAAGTGATGGTATGAGAGACTAAAGGAGACCAAGTGATGGTATGAGAGACTAAAGGAGACCAAATGATGTTATGAGAGACTAAAGGAGACCAAATGATGGTATGAGAGACTAAAGGAGACCAAGTGATGGTATGAGAGACTAAAGGAGACCAAATGATGGTATGAGAGACTAAAGGAGACCAAGTGATGGTATGAGAGACTAAAGGAGACCAAGTGATGGTATGAGAGATTAAAGGAGACCAAGTGATGGTATGAGAGATTAAAGGAGACCAAGTGATGGTATGAGAGACTAAAGGAGACCAAGTGATGGTATGAGAGACTAAAGGAGACCAAGTGATGGTATGAGAGACTAAAGGAGACCAAGTGATGGTATGAGAGACTAAAGGAGACCAAGTGATGGTATGAGAGACTAAAGGAGACCAAGTGATGGTATGAGAGACTAAAGGAGACCAAATGATGGTATGAGAGACTAAAGGAGACCAAGTGATGGTATGAGAGACTAAAGGAGACCAAATGATGGTATGAGAGACTAAAGGAGACCAAGTGATGGTATGAGAGACTAAAGGAGACCAAATGATGTTATGAGAGACTAAAGGAGACCAAATGATGGTATGAGAGACTAAAGGAGACCAAATGATGGTATGAGAGACTAAAGGAGACCAAGTGATGGTATGAGAGACTAAAGGATGGTATAAGGGACTAAAGGAGACAAAATGATGGTATAAGAGACAAAAGGAGACCAAATGATGGGATAAGAGACTAAAGGAGACTACGTGATGGTATAAGAGACTAAAGGATGGTATAAGGGACTAAAGGAGACAAAATGATGGTATAAGAGACTAAAGGAGACAAAATGATGGGATAAGAGACTAAAGGAGACAAAATGATGGGATAAGAGACTAAAGGAGACCAAATGATGGGATAAGAGATTAAAGAAGATTAAGTGATGGGATAAGAGACTAAAGGAGACAAAATGATAGGAAAATGGTTTTGCGCTAGATCTGGTTAAGTTCAGCTGTAAGTTTGTCTCATGAGACAAGGAAGAGATGAGATGTAAACATGGGGAAAAAGACAAAATGAAATAAGATGAGGCAAAAACTAGGAGAGGAGATATAAAGAAACCAAAAGATATAAGACAATGATTTAATGACGAAACAAGATGGAGCTTTCTGTATATCTTTGCATTGTAAGTAAAATCTACTGTCCTCTGCTGATGTTGGTGGTTGCCGTCTTCCTGTCCCCCTGATTTGCATTATTAATGTTCAGGCTAATATACCTATTTTATGCCTCAACAGCTCAGATTCGCTTTAAAATCAATTATACATCTGCTGCAGCTGAAGCGAGCACCGGTTCAAATGTGTATTAATCTCAGCAAACATACACGACTATAAAGATAAATGACACGATTAGCTGCGGTAAACAAAAGCGTGAACGCGGCAGCTTTAATGAGATCTGGCATATAAGAAACGTACAGTTCCTTAAATAATGAGCCTTTTTTCATATGCAAATAATACAAAGTTCGGTCTGGTCGTCCTGTTCAGTGCAGTTTCATTTAGATGAGATGCAAGTTCATATTTTCACACGAGTGCTTCACGCTCTCATTCCCTCAGTGTGTTTCTCCTGTCTTCAACATCCTCTATAGCAGCAATCCATGGGAATGTCTAGAAAGTGCACGGCTTGTTAAAAATTGGGTATGGGGGAACTGTGAGAACGGAAAAAATACTCTCACAGTTTCAAGGTGAAATCTTTTGAGACGCAACAGAACAAGAGAGAAAGATAGAAAGATTAGCTTAACTGGTAGATAAGGGTCTGATAAACACATAAATGTAGAAGGAAGAAGCAAAATATGTACATGTAACAACACTTCTAACTATGTAATAATCTATATAGTTTATGAAATCAATAAAATGTATGATGATAAATCTCTTTCCGTGCTGCTGTCATTAGTGGGTGCAGAGGTCACGCAGATGGCTGCTCTGAACATTAGCTTAATTTTCCTCTTCATTTGAGCCATTAATGCAGACATTTATCTGCTCGTCAGGTCTGAAGAATCCCACAGCACCTAGACTAAACTGACCCCTCGCCCGTGTGTGACACTCACTCAGCATGCCCATGCCCAGCATGAAGGCGTCCATGGTGTAGGGAAGACTTCTCGCCCTGCCCCTCGTGCCTGGGGGAAACATCACTTCCTTCGGCTGGGCTTTCTTACATTCTACCTGTGGACAGAAAGGAAGAGAACTGAATTGATTTCATTTGACTAAAATAAGTAGTTATACAATTCAATCAAACACTTAACCCAACAAGAAAGAGAAAAGTATTTTTTTATCGATCACAGAATATATCACTCCATTATAACCCTGCTGGAATAAAAACACTTTTATTATTCCCAAAAATCTATTAGTTGAACAAAGTGTTACACCTTGTAAATAAATTGAGGTTTATTTTCTTCAATAAAAGCACTGCTACACCTGCATTACAATAACAATCTTTCCATTCCCACATCCCACATTTATTTTCATTCCGACTTTCACTGTGTACTTTATGAACTAGCATCACATCAAATTTTCTTTCTTTTGTTTAATTAATTCAGAGCATTGCTTTATTCGTGCAATCGCATGCAATATTTTTAAGTCTCTAAACTTACTCAAAAATAATTAGAATTAAAAAGTGAAAGGAAGATAAAAACAAACGAGTTTTCAATTTAGCATTTCAGCCATTGCACAAAAAACAATCTTTTAAAAACTTCTTGGAAATTTATCATCGCGTTGTCAGCTCGTTAAAGATCCTCCAACATTTCTCTTACCAAAAATCTTTAATTTACCCCTTTCATTCCTTTTGTCTGCAAAAATTTTCTGTTTTTTTTGGCAATGTGCTTGCAGATCTTTATTTGAAACTAAACACTGAGTCTGACAATCACCATCTCCATTTCATTCCTTGGTACATCCCATGCCATCGAATTCTAGATTTATTTTAATTGCTGGCTATTTAAAGACACTTTCCTCCAACTTTATGTCTATATCCTTCCTGCTTTGTTTTACTCTGCTATTTTCCCATTATTGTTCAAAATTGCAACTCTTTTTTCCCCTTCTCCACAAAAAATGACCCTTTAACAAGATTTTACAGACAAATTACATTGCTAGTCCCTATACAGTAGCTGTGTTTCTTTCTTATCTGTATCATATCCACTCATCATGCACCACCTTCAGATCTCATTTTATCATACATGTACGAACCGTGTGTCCCTGTAGCCCAAATACATGTCACAAGTCCTGTCTAAATGGGTCGAAATGCGTCTAATTTCAAGCTTTAGGCAAATTAAGTAAAAAAAATTGATTTAGGTTTAATTTGTGGTTTTCATAAAGTAAAGTACATTAAGCCTTTGTCTAGCAATCCTTGTCTAGTGATATACAGGGTTCCCACACCTTAGTTAACTTCAAATTCAAGGACGTTTCCAGGTCCGATACCCTCAAATTCAAGGACTAAATGTGTGGCACATTTCCAGTGAGAGCAAGGTTACATTGTGTTACCTTTTAAGATACATTGTTACAGTTCCCTTTTGAGGGAACTCGCGCTGCGTCACTGCGGTGACACTTTGGGGACGCCTCCAGTGGTAAGTGCGTCTGAATGTGTATATCAAATTCAACCAATTGTGAGGCTTAACGACAAAAACATGGTGACGCGGGAGCCAGGAAGTATTTCGCTATCTGAAATATTGCCAAAGACGGCGTTACAGGGACGCAGGAAGAATGGCAAGGGAGACGCAGCGTCTGGATCCCTTCTCAGGAAACAACAGTTACATACGTAACCCGAGACGTTTTCATGCGTCAAGCTTAAATATGCAAAAAAGCATTTTGGTATGAATCAACATTCGCATACAGAAGATATAAGCATTTAAAGCGAACAGTTAAGCACGTGTGCTTAAAAAGTCTAGAATTTTTATGATATTATCCTACACAAAACAGGGAATTATATGGATTTTTTCCAGAAAACTTCTTGCATAAAATATATTCAAGCACTTTCAATGACCTGTATCTATGTATGTATATTTTCAAAAACTTCCCAGGGCCTTGAATTATTTCCCCCAGATTCACAAACTTTCAAGGATTTCAAGGACCCGTGGGAACCCTGGATATATCAGTGCATACCTAAAAATGTTGAATTTCCAAAGCATTATTAACAACGCAAATTTGGCAAAAAAAGCAACTAGAGTTTAACAAAATAAATTAACTGTGCCAAATAAATTGATTCAACCCTGCGGATCTCCTCCGCACCTCCTCCTCTCGTTCCTTGTTCTCGCGTTCTGATTGACATTTAACCTCCAGAGTTGAGCACATGAGCGGACAGCAGACAGCAGTCTCTGCCTGAGAGACAGAGAAATATTTCTCTGGAGAGTAACGGGGAAAGACAACGCGTCTCTGGCAAAAGTGAGAAATAAACAAACACACAAGCAGAAGCATCAAACCCAAACAAACACAGAGGCGATGCCGTTCTCTGGTGATACGAACATAACGGGGTCAGACGAGAGAAGACTTTCTTCTTGACAGGCTTAGCAGGCAGAAGATCTGACTTACCAAGCACATCTGCATGCTCACTGTGTGTGTGTGCTGACACTACAGTATGAACAGGATGCATTTGCACTTGGCTGAATCTGTCTGCCCTCTCTGTTGATCGACTTGTCTGAATGCCCATCACCCGTCTATCTGTGTGTGTAGCTTGGCCCTTCACAGCAAACACATTACACAGTATACACACAATACACAGTAGATCTCTTCCACAGAGTGTCACACACACATTGCATTGCATAGTAGCACTGTAAAAAAAAACTTTTTTGAAAAACAATTTGGAAAAGGGAGTCGGACCGAGTACCAAAACACACTTGTAGCCAATCATCAGTAAGAGGCGTTGCCAGGGTTGCGTATGTGTGGGGTGGGTCTATCAAAAGAAGGTCCAGGTTCTATTGGGGTAGGGGCATGTTTGTTTAGGTGATTTAAAATATCAACACTGGCTTTCAGAGATCATGCACCCCGCCTTTAATCAACTTGAATTTACAAATCATTTTAACTTTCTTGACTACTGAGGAGTTGCTATACATTTTAAAAATAAAGTTGAATTAGCTTAAGTTATTTCCACTTTATTTTTATAATTTTTTGCAACTCCTCAGAGGCCAAGAAAGTTTAAATTAATTGAAATTTCAAGTTGTTTAACCTTAAATATTTAAGTGCAACAAGGATTTTTTTTACAGGCCAGAGATGGGCACTCAGGCTAGTGACTCGGACTCGAGTCGCTTTTTTATAGACTTCAGACTCGACCTGAAATAACTTCAGACTTGACTCGACTCGACATAAGAGACTTGTGAATATTTTAAAATCAACTCGAGTCTTTTATCCTTAACTAATGATTTCATCAAGAAGGATTATGTGTGTTTTTGGTGTATGCTGTACTGAAATAAATAGGATCGGTCCGGACCCTTATTATAGAATTTAATGACGTATTTTGCCCTTGTGCGACGTGTCAAATATAAAATGTAATAAGAGTCTCAATTATATAAAAAACAGTGCTGGGCAAAGATTAATCGCAAATCATTGCATACAAAATAAAAGTGATTTTTGGCATAATATATGAGTGTGTGCTGTGTGTAATTATTATGTATATATAAATACACACACACACACACACACACACACACACACACACACACACACACACACACACACACACACATTCATGTATGTATTTAAGAAACATTTAAATGTGTGTGTATTTATATTTTTATATATATTCTATATTATATATATTTACATGTGTGTATATATATATATATATATATTTATTTATATTTTTAAATATATTCTATATTATATATAAATAAATAATAAATTGATATAAAAAATTAAAAAATTCTGAAATTAATATATGTATGTGTGTGATTAAATATAGAGAATAATTACACACAGTACACACATATATTATGCAAAAAAAAAACTTTTATTTTGTATGCAATTACATGCGATTAATTGTTGCCCAGCACTAATAAAAAATATAAATTTGTGTGTATTTTCTTTCTTTAATTCAAAGGCTGCTTGTCACAAGAGCTGTTTATACTATGACCAATAACCATAACCACAAAATATGTGGAGTTTATACCACAGCTATAACAACAGCAATACAGAGGAATAATATCAAATATCATTTATAAGTAATTTATTTGACCTTTTGAACAATAAAATATTAATAGTTAATCAAAATGCAATTTTTCAGCATTAAAAATGTGAAACTGCAGCACACATGCTTAGATTAAATAGGCCTATAATTTCATCATTCAGTGAAATGTGAAATCGTTACAGTTATCATTATTGTTATCGTTTTATTGTGTTAAAGGGTCTTGACAAATGCTGAGTGGTATGTGAAATGTGCATAGCTCAGGACAGACAGGGACACAGTACTGGTCTGTGTCCATAAGGCACATATGCGCTCTACAGGAACACTATATAGGATCAGATCGATGTTCTCAGAGATAGAGAGGTGTACAGATGTGTTAATAGGTTGCAGGAGGGATGTTTTGAACAAACTGTTGTACAGCATGTCAATTTCAACCGGTCTAATTCTGGACAGCAAGCACTCCAACCAGGCATCATCTAGAGAGATAACATCATGGCCCATTATCTCCACACACACACACACAACACACTGCTGGTACTGTCAAGTGTGTGCTGTAAATAGAAAGCAAGCAAAGACTTTCAGCAGCTAGTATTCAAAAACACTCCATAGATTAAACACAGTGAGCTGTTTCATTACTACAGCCATCTTTAAAACACACAGAAATAAATGCCACAATCACCAGTCTAATGCATTCATCCAAATACTTAAGCTTTAAAATGTGTGTGTGTGTGTTGTATATGTGGTTTACGGGGAATTTATGAATCGTGTACAATGACATGTTTATTATGCAGGAACTGTCACCATAAACTGAACGCCTTAAAAAACATAGTAAATTGTACTTTTTCATAGATTAAGACTGCCAACAGGTTTTTCTGATGGTTGGGGTTAGGGACTTTTGTACAGTATAAAATGCATTACCCTACCAATAGACAGTGAGTGCTTTTAGCTAAAAATAGTCTGAGACAATGGTATCTTTAGCCGTATTAGGGGGCGTGCACACCAAAGCCTTTAGGCCCACAGCTGGCGCATGTTTTCAATTGTTTCCAATGGAATCTCGGCATTTTTCAAAAAAGCCAGCAGCTAGCGGTTTTCTTCCACAACGAAAACCAGCACTCGGCGGTTTTTCCGCGCTCATCGCTGAGAGTTAAAATATATTCAACTTTGGGTGAAAAGCTCCGCTCGTCAATGTCAGTTCTCGCACGGGCGTCCAATCACAGTGGAGGAGGGGCAAGGACATTACCACAGCAACCAACGGTTCACAGCTGAAGTATCAGAGCTACCAAAGCGCCCAGCTGAAGAAAGCTGGCACTCAGCTGAAAAACAGCTGGCATTCGGCGTCCTCCAAAAGTTTTGGTGTGCACAACCCCTTATCGCTACAATGTGCAAACAAACACATGAAGAAAAGCTTTTGGGTAAAATTCACCAGTCAGTCAGTGGCTGTGGGCAGGGCTTTGTTTGTGTGATGTCACATTAATAAGATAATCAAAACAACATGCCTAAAAAGACTGCTTTAGTTTAGGGTGCGTGCACACCAAAGCTTAAAATGTGGCTGAAAACGGAATGACATTGATGAGCTGAGCTTTTCACCCAAAGTTGAATATTTTTTAACTTTAGCCGCTAAGCACGGAAAAAAAGTGGACAAAAAACGCGGACAAAATGCACCAGCTGCTGGCTTTTTTGAAAAGCGCTGCGCTTTCATTGGAAACACCCCTCTTTCTTTCTCTTTCTCTCTCTCCTCCCAGTGAGAAGTTCAGTGGGTTCACCATGACATGGACTCCTCTGGTGTGTGTGTGTGGCTATATACAGAGGCCTTTTCTGGGTCAGGGAGGGTATCTTTTGTTCACTTCAACAGGCTGTAAATAACATTAAATGATTGGAGTGTAAAGTCTGAAGAGGAAGCTTGTGTGATGTGGTGTTACAGCAGGAAGTCTGTGTTGAGGTTCTGTAGTAGTCTGTGTGTATATTACGCATGTCAAAACTTTTAGTAGCAAGTCAATATCAAAAAGTAAAAACAGATCACACAAAATTTTTAAGACTGACTTAATTTGACCCTGAAACCCATACGCTATTTGACTGACAGGCGACTACTTCTAAAGGTTCACATGCATATTTGCATTAACTCTTTCCCCGCCAATGACAAGTTTTTCTGGAAATTCGTATTTAAGCTATTATTCACCAGGTGGCGCTCTTAACCAACTTATAAAACCCGCGCGGTGTTGTTGTAGAAATATCCATATTTAAAACTTTATAAACTAAAATAAATACCTTCCGGTAGCGCCGCCATCTTAGACTCCTCTGTATTCAGGAGAGAGTATTAGCGTAGTGTACGCACTTTTCTTAGTGACGTATGACAAATTCGGAGGGCGGGGGCACAGAGCAGCAGCAGAGTAACCTCCGTAGGCTGCGTAAGCTCTCATCCTGAATGCGGACGCGACTAAGATGGCGGCGCTACCGGAAGGTATTTATTTACGTTAATAAAGTTATAAATATGGATATTTCTACAACAACACCGTGCGGATTACCCTCAGAAGGCCTTTGTTTATCATCCTGGAGCCGTTTGGATTTAATTTGTGAAGGATGGACGCACTTTTTTTGGACTTGAAGGTCGTGGACCCCGTAACATTACATTTAATCAACTGAAAGATCTAAAACATTTTCTAAAATATCCGAAAATGTGTTTGTCTGAAAAACGATGGACATATGCAACTCAGACAGCTTGGGGGTGAGTAAATCACGGGTTTAATATCATTTTTGGCCAAACTATCCCTTTAAGTTATGGATCCAAAAGGCAAAATTTAAGTCACGATTGCTTGATTTTTTGAGTACTAACAGTGTGTAAAGAGAGATGTAGTATGCAGAGTGCATTTAGATTCAGAGCATCTCATCTTATTGTCTAGATTCACCAGTCAGCAAAATTGCAAGGTGAGACAGAAATCAGCTCTCATCAATTTCTAAAAACAAACAGCCTATTTTACCTAATATCAATATTTTGTTCTGTTGTATAAAGTCAGGGTTAGTGAGACGGCCATTGAATGGATGGCTGGAGAGATCATCAAGCTGCTCTATGGACTATATAACCGTTGTAAAGAAAAATCGATCGCATGGGCCCGTGCTCACAAATCTGCAGCCAAATGCTGTCTGTTCCTGGACTCAGAAACAACCTGTCTGTGACGGAGGAAGATCTGAGGGGTTTGATCCTCTTTTTCTGATACTCCGAGCTACCAAGTTCTTCCCCTAAGGGCCCGACTGCTGTCCTACAGGCCCGGGTCACTCATGTATAGTGGGTATCAGCATGAGAGAGCTCCTCAAAAAAAGAGCCGATGGTTTCCACTGTACGGCTCCTGTCAATCAAAATACAGAGCCCTGCAGGCACAGCACACAGCCAGGAGGAGTTCCTCATCTTTCTATCAACTCATCCTTTCATTATTCTGCTCATCCAGCCATTTCTGCCCCTTTGTATAGCTTTCAACAACTAGCCTTGCAAGCGGGACTTTATACTATCAACAAAATCTGTAAATTGAGCAGTTTGATGTTTAAATGATGTATGGGGTGGATAAATCAATGTCATACAGGACTGCTCAGGCATATCTCGTGTACTGTGAGTCCTAAAACCTTTTCAAAAACTTTATAAAGTTTCTGACTCTCCTGTTATTAATTTTTACACACACATACATGCACACTTGTCCACAATTTCACGCTTTCTGGACACCGCACAACACTTTCCACTGTGGCACGTACAGGCGTGCAATTTAAAGACTGCGTTAAATGAGAAATAAAATATTAATCCCGCAAACACCTTCAGAAATTGAAAACTGGCAAATCTGGGGAGCACTTACCATTTTATTATTGATTTCATGAAAATGAATTTCACAGACTTTCTCTACAATGTCTTCACTTTCGAACGTTACGAAGCCAAAGCCTGCGAAAAAAAGAGAAAGAGAAGAGAAACAGTCAGTCGCGTTTCCAAAAGACGGATCCACCAGACGTCGACCTCTGTCTGTCGGAGGTTGCGCCAGAATTCATATCTGAATGGACATTGTCTTTTTGAAAGCGAAGCGCTGATGAAATCGCGCTTATGATGGGGTGGATGAGGGGGAAATCGGACAGCAGAAAAGCACAAAGACTGTTAATGAGATTCATGGAGCCGCGTCTGAATTTCATTAAAAAGCGTTCTGCATTGAAATTTCATCGTATAACAAGCTCCCGTTTTAATGTAAATGCGGGGCTGGAGATCCCTGAATCCGTCTCTGACCGTGGGATTGTCTTCTTTTTTCATATTTATGAAATAAGAAGTATAACCTGGCTTAACAAGGATCTGCCTGTGCTTTCTTTATAATGAGAGAAAGAGAAACGCTTTGTCTGCTGCCGAATCTGTAGCTCACAAGGGAAAATGATTTTCTATTCCTGGGTGTTAAGAGAAGGCCAACGGTGAGAACACAAAGAAAACAATTCAGAGAGAAATATAAACAGTTTCCTCACTGTTTGTTTATAAAGACAGGATGAACTTTAAACAATACAAAACATACACATAACACAATCCTGATCATTTTCACATAAGCAGTGTATTTAACAAGATAAAAGATTCGTAGAAAAGAGGGGATTCGGTGAGAGAGATAAAAGTGTGTGCGTGTTAAGATGCTAATGGCTGGCATTTGTGTACTTTAGCATAGCAGTTATTAAACCAACATCTTAACCCCATTCACACAGCACTTGGGCCCAGAAATTAGCAGAGGCTTTTGTGTGAACACGGACACGTCCCATAAATGTTGGGAGATTGCAAATGGGTTGCAAAACGTTTTGAGCTCCTCCACTTTCGACCACATTTAGGTTCACAGGACCACAAATTCGACCAGATTGCTTTTGTGGTGTAGATGCTCATGTAGTCTATTGTGTTCAAGAAGCCACAAAAGACCGCCTACTTTCCGCCTATTGATCTAATGTGATGTACTGAGCACAATGTTTTTATATCGGTCCTGACTTGTAGTGTTAAACTCACAGTGATTAGCAACATCTTTAGGCTTTCATTTATAAAATTAAAGAGCCACTTTTAGTTTTGTTTCATTCTGTGAGCATATGAAAGTTGCACAACCTTATTTGATAGATTGCTCAAAATGGTCCGTGTCTGGAGGATAGCCAGTTGATAAAACGTGTGTCCTTGAGAACTGTAAGTGGACTTATGTTTTGGGTTTATTTAAGCCTGTTATTATATTAGTCTATAGTTCTTGCAAATTTAAAGTTAGCTAGCTGGTCATTTTGTTGTTTGAGCAACCTGCTACCTAGGTTGCACGTGCCTGTTGATTCGATATAATTGTTAAGCGCTCTTGCTTACGTTATTTATGTGCATTACTTACATGCTACAGTAGTTACACTCTTTTAAGATAATGTAATTAATAGTAGGAAATTATCAGTTTTTACAATCTATCATCGTTCGCCAGACGTTCTACAACATCTGCTTCAGTTTGTGTAAATTAACCCTTTAGTTTCACTTCATCACAACATTTAACATTTAATTCATTAATAACCTAGTATGTGTTGATTTTCTGTCATAGTTTCTTCAAAATTAAGAATTTTATTTGAGTGTTTTTAATAAAAATATTTTCATTTTCATCATGACGCGTACACCCTTTGATTGCCACGCCAACGGCCCCACCCACTCGTCCAACCCTACCACCTTAACTAACAATTTTTTTGTGGGAAACCCTGGATATAATTTAAGAGGGCGTCAATAAACCATCAGTTCTCCCGCTCGTGTTTTAAAGGGGACATCATGGAATTCTGACTTTTTAGGTGCTTTAATTGGGTCCCCAGTACTTTTATCAACCTAGAAAATGTGAAAAAGATCAACCTGGTAACAAGTTTTGGGAAACCATACTCTGCAAAATAGGTCATTGAAATTTGGCTCCCCTTGTGACGTCAGAAGGGGATAATACCGCCCCTTAATCTTCACTATAAAACCATGGAACTGCCATTTAGTGCAGATATCAGCTCATTTGCATTATAAAGGACACAAAAGTGGCACATTTTTGCTCACACCTACAAAGTGGCAATTTTAACATGTTATAATAAATTATCTATACGGTATTTTGAGCTAAAACTTCACATATGTACTCTGGGGACACCAAAGATTTATTTGATATCTTAAAAAGTCTTGTGAAATATCCCCTTTAAAGACTCACCCATAGACCATCCCTTCAAAGTAATCAGGACAAAAAGTAGACAGATTAAAACACCAGGTGTGAACGGCAATGCGTCTTTCTCATACACTTGTGATCCAATCGACCAAACTGCATCTTAATACCAGGTGAAACAGCCTCCTAGACATCAAGAAGTGGAGAGCAAACACTGTGCTAAGGGTTGCCACAATACCAAACTCTAAAATCAAAAGGTCAAACCAAGAGATTTTACTATTAATTCTTTAAATAACAAAGAACCCAAGCTGTGCTATCCGCGCATATGTGACCCTGTCTCCAGGTTAAAGTCTCCTAATCTAATGAGATTTAGAGATTCAAAGTTTGATTTCAATCATTGATATCATTTTAATTTCTATCTTAAAGATTTCAAGGTTATTTTCCACAGAATATTCTTTACGTTATGTCAGATGATTTTATGTAGAAAACAGTAAATCACAAAAAGGGTAGGCTCAGAATTTAATTGATCCTTCATTTCACCCTGGAAATCAATCATAACTAATAACACCTTTACATCGCCTAAGCTATAAAGAAAGCAACAGGTGATCAATAATACAGTAAGTGCCGCTGGGATGATTTTAGTTCTTTAACTAATTGAGATGTTTGGAGCTTCTGCACAGACTCTCTAACACCTCGTACTAGAGGAAACTACTAGAGTCATTTTTCATAGGCAGTGCTGAAGTTTTCCCTGACCCTAATTCTTATCTTAACCTTTTTAAAGATTAAAGATCTATGTAGGTCTCCCCTCTCTTTCTCTAGCGGTCAGCTGGGTGTCAGAATGAAAGCACGGGTCCAGAGGTCAAACACAGCGGACTGTAGCAGCATGTGAAACACACTTGAGATGTGAAGAGATAGAAGACCATGAAAGATAAGACATCAAATACTCCTACACACTCCTACAGACCTGTAGTCAATTACTCATTTTACATACAGCGGGGAAAATAAGTATTTGACACATCTATTTTTATCAATAAGGGGATTTCTAAAGCCTGGGTATACCTTTTTAACGTCCACGTCTGGCCACGCGTCCGCCCAGCTTTCCAAGCTACACGCGGAAGGCCCATTCGACACTATACGCAATACAAATTATTTCTTATTCAAATTATTAGTCTAACAGGGCGTCAGGGCAGCACTGATTTGGCGACATTTACAGTACATTAGAACATTAGGATAGGTGAAGAAAAGTAACCGATCCACCATTGCAAACACAGTTTAGAACAAACAACAAAACAACAAAGAACAGGAATCAAACATTATGATAACAAACATGCTCCACAGCTTTCTGTTCTTGGAAGAAGTAAAAGTTAAAGAAGAAAAACGATAGTGTGTGTGCAAATGCTGTTTATTTCCTTTGTATAATTGTTTGTAGTGGAGTGTCCTGTCTAAATATTTTCACGCGCATGCGCTGTTATACGCGGACTGAACGCGCACTGTCCCGCGGACCCTCCTGACGATGAAAATGACATCATGTGGACGGCACGCATACGCGGATGTCCCTAGTATACTTTCAGCTTAAGTGGGATATTGACACAAAATTACCACCAGATGTAGCCATCAAGCCAAATATTGAATTTATTCAAAGAAATCAGAACATTTAAGTATACAAGTTGAATCATAATAAATAAAGTGAAATGACACAGGGAATAAGTATTGAACACATGAAGAGAACAAGGTGCAAAATGACATAGAAAGCCAGAGGATCACCTGAAATCTGTCAGTATTGAGAGAGAAACCCTGCTTAGTCCTTATTGATGGCCTATAAAGGCTTCTCATTACCCAGGAGGCACACAGGAAAGGCGTCATTGCCGTAACATTTACAGAATGGGCGCGTGTCGTAGTGAGGACAAGAAGTTATGGTTCAGCTCTTTGACACAGGGATTTGAATGCAGATCAACATTCACTATGAGAAATTTCAGCAAACTGGACTGAAGCAGATATCACGGAGCTCGTCACTATCCGCACTGAAAAATTTACCAGGTGCAAGACTTTAAATAAGTCACGTGTCTATACGATCTTTACGGTATGTGTGTGAATGCACGCACAGATCATTGACAAATCATTGGCAGTGTGAATGAACCAAAAATCAACCAAATGTATTTTCCGTAATCTCTGTGTGACAAGGGCTCCATGCTTACACACACAAGACATCAAGAAGTGATGACAATGCACACATACTAAAATCCACACTAACATGTTTCATATCATGCAATTCCACCGGGTGCCTGAAGGCGGCAGTGCTGTGATAACTGAATGTATGGCTGTGGGATAGTCCTGACCTCTGTGTTAACAAACACCCACTCGCTTTCACACACTTACAATCTCACAAACCCACGCGCACATACACACCGCAGAGATTCGTCCAAGTCTCTGTACACACTGAAGAGCCAACACATTTGAGATGAAACATATGCTCATCTCGGCTAAGTGTGGCGGTCTGTCTGCTCCCTGGTGTGGCACTTACCAGAGCTGTATTCACTCAGACAGATGCGAGAACATCCGAGACTGATGCATTGGTTTAAATTAATGCTTATGAAACTGAACTGACCCTGGTAGAGTAAAAAAGACACACGAGTTGTCTTTCTACCTGCTTTTAAACATACAGACGTTATTCTCAGCCTTTGATAAAAGACCGAAGAGCATTCATGGACGGTCTGATGCGTACCGTTTTGTTTTAGATGAATGTTATCCAATCCATTGCTACTTTATTATATCATTGTTGTATCAACAACACTTCAGCTTATATTTGGTCATTATGGCGATTATTAACATCGGCTCTGGCTCGCCACAGACACTATAGCAGGTGTCTCCCTCCATTAGTGCCTGTATGTGCTGCTCATAGTGAAACCGAACACCAGTTTTGCTCCGTCCTCAGCGCTGTTGACCAATCGGCCCTGCAGTCTGACCTCCACGATTCCTGCTGCTTTCACCCCTCCAGGGTCTCTTCAGCGCAGCAGATGGCTAAAGCACCAGCCATCCACGGTTATTAAGACCAACGGCGTCCCTGCGGCACTGAGCACAATCAACACCTCTCTCTCTCTATCTTTGCAACTTTCCCTTCACCTCAAACAATCTGCTTTGACTCCGGCGCAGGTGGCGAGAGGTGTTAGCAGCCTTTTTCCGAGCAGCGTTCCGACTAAAATGCATCTCACACAGAGCAATCAGCCCACGTTCGTATTTCTCTCTTAGGTTACCGGGTTTCCTCCTCGGTACATAGCTCAAATCCATTAAAATGCTAAATCAATGAGACATTAAGTGATCTTTGCATAAAAGCAGACTGGGCTAGCGGCGGTTAGACATGTTTAAAGTAGAAAGCATCAGAGAGAAAGTTTCACTAGACCGTAATTTGCGCGCATAAGACGAATGAGAGAAAAAGCAGTGGCAGCTAAAGTTCATGCGCTATCAGGCTTCATTTTAAAACGTCGACTCTCATGCGGGGATTTTTAAATTGATCTAAATGCTAAGCAGTCCCCCAAGAACATTTACAGAAACACACACACAAGTTGGCCAGCGTGCTCATTAAGATACGAGAAGCTGGCATCTGCAAAAGCACATCAGAGAGTGTAAAAACATCATCTCAAAAACACACAGTTAACTCTGCTAATAGAGGGAGGTTAACGTAAGGATGGGCTCTGGTGTGTGCGGCCTCAGATGGGAGAGAAATCTAATAAACACTGAGGGATGGAGATCCATTACGCACACAGGACGATCGCCGCTGTGGGACAGTTTTAGATTACACCACATGGGGAGAAATCATTAGCATCCTGTTGGAAACATGTGGTGGGCTGTGTCGTGTCCTCTGTCCTGGACGCAATGAGACCTACTTACACCAGACTGACCACACTTGGAGATTAAGTTATAGCACTTAAACATGTCCTTCTGCTTCAGGAGAAATAGTGAACAATGTTAAAAACAATTTAAACATAAATTTAGCTAAATTGCTAACATATTAGGACCTGTTTTGAAAAGATATATTTAAATTTTTGTGTTTTGTCATTTACACAACACTAAAAACGTTTTATGCGTATTGGCCATTCATTTATACGACAATGCCGTTTTGGGGCCATGAAAATGCAAACTTTTGAAAACAGGTGCAATTACCGTATTTTCCGGACTATAAGTCGCATTTTTTTCATAGTTTGGCTGGTTCTGCAACTTATAGTCAGGTGCGACTTGTAAATCAGTATGAATTAATTTTGACATATATGAACCATGAGCCAACATTATCGTTTACAGTCGCGAGAGTCCTCTATATGCTTCTCCTGTATTTATGTAATTCAATGAATTCAGTGATGTGGAATGACGAGCCTGCAAATTTGATGCGCGTTGGCTTGTTCTGTTCATTTAGCCTATTCAGCCTTGTATGTTCAATATGCTATTGTGTATTGTGTAAATAACTGATGTTGTTATGTTAACGTATGGACACCTATTCAGGCTGCTGTTCTGTGTGCTATTGTTTAGTTGAATAACTTGACTTTCCAGATTAAATGTCTGTTCTTCGGCTTGGATTTTGTGAAATATTTTTCTAAATAAATGCAACTTATGCTCTGGAGCGACTTATAGTCTGGTAAATACGGTACATGTGCATACATTTGTAAAAAATGGTAACGTCACACACATGTGTATTATGCAATCAATCTTTGAGCAAACATCATCAACTACTGTTTGGCCTGGCATTCATAATACAGCGTTTTAGTCGTTTTCGTGGATTTGTGTAAATAGGCACCGTTTTGACAGCATTGTCATTTCTAAAGATTTTTTTTTGCACATTGTGGTCATGTAAGCATACCCTTACTTATATGTTTCTTCTCATCTTGCGTTATTTATTACACATTACATCATATAAATAGAAAAATATAAGTTGTAAAAGTAGTTAGTGTACGTAGAAAAAAAGTGGAATGAGACAAACTATACTTAAAGTCTCTGAAAAGTAAAGTCTTACTGTGGGTTCGCACCAGACGTGAGTTCAACTTTTTGCGCGAGTAGATTACATACAAAGTCAATGTAAGACGCAATCAGATGCGTCCTCACGTGGGGCGATGCGAATGACGCAATATGGGTGGCGCGTTTGCTGCGAAAACACGCGCTATTCGTCTCAAACGAGTCTTCGCCCAAGTTGAAAATATTCAACTCGAGCAAAAAATTCGCATAATATGAAGTTAAATCCTGTGAGTAATCTAGAGCGAGTAACGTGATGCCCCGCGTTTGGTGTGTACGTAGCATTAGGGGCGGTTCACATTTTGCATCTAAAACCACGCAGAAAATGCAACCGTTGGTTGGTTCTTGTCACATGACCTGCGGTGCGCTTGCAGCATTCTGAAAAGTTTAGATGTTTTAACTCGTGGTGCGGGTCGCCACCATGTCGCTTCCATTAGTAGTGTGCATACCCCGCGCCTACATTTGAAATAACGAACTTGAGTGTGCAAAAGACGCGAAATGTGAATCGCCCCTTAAGCTATACTTTGTATTTACGCATACGCAAGGGTCCACATACAGTGTGAGTGTCGCATATTGCGTCATCAATATAGAATAGATAGTACAAATGTACGCATAGGTGAATGTATTATTAGCACAGGAGAGGCACTTTTTTCGCAATGCGCATGCGTTGAACGTCTGTTTCCACGTATGAGTCAGATAAACTATGCTGTGCGTTCAACCATGCGTTTTCATGTACATGTAAAAACAAACTATACTACACAATTTAATATTTTACTGTATGTACTATTGTTTCTCAGCTAAAAATCAACTCATATTTTTACTAATACAAGATAAAATCTAATTTAGAATAGTTTTTAATCTTGGTGAAATTAGCACTCCGTGTGAATGCTGTTTAGCACACAACGCTGTTATCCAATCAGACAAGGGCTGTACATCTTCCATCAATGTCCATTGTCCCCAAATAGCCATAGCGTTGGTCACCTGCAGAGCAGAAGGCCAGTGACCTACACGTGTATCAGACTGACATGTGCTACTAAAAATCAAGCCATGACCTGCTCTGTCAATCAAACAGAGTACCCAGTCACAGCACAACAATGCAGGAAAAAAACAACAAGACAAAAACAAAGTGAACAGCTTCTGAGGAGGAGCAGCAAACAGCGAATATGAATAAATAACATGCTAGCAGACAGCTTTATCCAGAACAAAACGCTGAAGTATTGTGATGTCGAACGCGACCAATTACAGTGAGAGAGAGAGAGCGTCAGGTGATTTATCAATGGTGGTACTCCAGCACGTAACGATTGTTTCATTAATAAAAACAAAAGTTCCGCTATGTTTTCCCGAGGAATCCCATATGATGAGCTCCTTTAACCCCGGCGCAGACTGAGAGCATTAAATATGCTTTTGGTCGTTGGCTCCACTGACTTCATCAACATCAGACCCGTAGCCTCTACAGCCAATTAAAAGGAGAGGGAGGTAAGGAAAGCCGAGGGTGTTTATTTACCTGAACACCCTCCAGTGAATCCAGGCCATTAAGAGGGGATAGCGGCATCAGCTCGGATCAGAGCATAGATAAATAACAGCTTCCAGAGGCTTCTGTTCAATACACACACACATCCTAGACATCGAGCTTGCCTTATCGCCAACACCTGTTTTGAATCATGCCTTTGCATACATATTTCATCATATATAGTTATATTTAAAACAACACACACTAATAAATCGTGCTATGAGACTAGCTATGTGAATGAAGAAAATAAACAAGGTCAATACAAATGTTATGTTTACTTTTAAACAGCCAATAAAACAATTCAGATGCCAAAGACCTACAAAACGGCCCACACTGAGCATCAGGGTGAAAGGTTACAGGTGGAAAGAGTTACCCGTTTCCTGCGGCCCGACCCCTGAATGGGATAAACCGCTGTATTTTATGCACTCGCAGCTGTGTGTTCGTGTCTGTCTCGACCGGTGAGGGAGGAAAAGGTAAGCCTCGCTGCTTTACCGGTTTTATTTATGCCTGTCGCTTCCAGGAAATCTGTGTGTGTGTGTGGGCCACCTGCTTGCAAATTCCCTATAAATTTAATGATTACTCCGGTTCATCTCGGCTTTCCATGCTGTCAGTTTGAATCAACGTGTTACAGATTCTCTCTCATGCGTGTGTGTGTGCATGTTTTCGGCGACTTAATCCTACAGCTTTCTTTTAGATGGTTTTAAGTATGTGTTTGGTACTGCTTTTCACATTTAAAACTTATAGGTCTTGTTTTGTTTGTATTGTCAAAAACACAATACAGAAAATCTGGTAAGAAAGCTTTTGCAAGGGGCATAAATGTAAAGCAAATGCAAATGTATGTGTGTGTACGCTCTGCAGGTGAATGCTGGGAAACTATTTTGTCTGTGTCTCAATGTAGGTCAGCTAACAGCACAGGCCATCCATTCCTGTGTCCTACTTCTAGATTCACAAACATGTTGTGGTTCTACCTCTCATGTAAGCCAGCCCTTCTCCCAAGAGCACAAGACAGAGAGAGAAAGAGAAAATGGCAGAAAATATGAGAATATGTGATCAGAAAAGCAGAAAATATGCATCAGTAGCTGCGTTTCCATTAGCCTTCAATTGTGCAAGCTTAAATTGAAACATGAAATTTTGCAAAAACTCCTATGTATCGCAAAAAAGTTTCTTTTAAGGTATTTTTTAAATATTTGAAGGAGAGGACAGCTTAAGACAGGATTCGAACTTGGGTCGGCGAAAGTGTGTCTGCACGTATGTCGGAGCAGTGGCCACTACACCACCAAAAAGTTTTTACGCTCGCGTGAGGTTGTTTCTTTAAAAAGGAATATTTTTTTCACATTTAGGTCACCTGGCGTATGTAAAAGTCACATGATCGTTCTTTAAAGATGGCGCGTTATGTTTTGACACCTCATACGAGCCTGCTCTAACAGGGTTCCCATGGGTCCTTGAAATCCTTGAAAGTTTGTGAACCTTGGTGAATAAATTCAAGGCCCTTGGAAGTTTTTAAAAATATAAATAATACATAGATACAGGTCATTGAAAGTGCTTGAATCTATTTTATGCAAGAAGTTTTCTGGAAATAAAATCCATTTATCCATATTATGTAACCATTCTTGTTGTGTTTGACAAATGAAAACGTCTCATGTTACCTATGTAACTGTTGTTCCCTGAGAAGGGAACAAGACGCTGCGTCCCCTTTGCCATACTTCCTGCGCTCCTGTAATTCCGTCTTTGGCAATATTTCAGATAGCGATATACTTCCTGGCTCCCGCGTCACCCTGTCTTTGTCATTAAGGCTCAATATTGGTTGAATTTGATATACACATTCAGACGCATCACAAAGTGTCACCGCAGTGACGCAGCGCGAGTTCCCTCAAAAGGGAACTGTAACAATGAATCTTTAAAGGTAACACGATGTAACCTTGCTCTCACTTGAAATGTGTCCCCACATTTAGTCCTTGAATTTGAGGGTATTGGACCTGGAAAGTCCTTGAAAGGTCCTTGAATCTGAAGTTAACTAAGGTGTGGGAACCCCTTCTAAGTATAACTGTGCTTTCACACCACCACCGGCATGAGCGTCAATAAAAGCTTTGGCTGCCCTACCAACGACGCTTTAAAAACGGAGGTTTCCACCATTTTATTGTTTGCCGCCAAACGTTTCCGCTTTCTGATTGGTTGCTGCCGAACGTTTCCACCTTTCCATTGGTTGCGTCGAACCCCATCATAGCTCATTACAATAAAGTTCAAAAGTCCTCGACGCTCACACTGTACATGACGCGGCACTGCTTGACGGAGCTCGTTGAAAATGAATGACTTCTGGCCACTTTGATGTTCTAGCCGGTGGCAGTGTGAAAGCATAGTAAGAGATTTTACTTGCCATTTTTGTTTGGATAACTCGCCTACATCTCCTTTGATTAAATATAATAGCTAGTGCGGTGGCTGCGATATATGTAAAGCTACCAACATCCATCGGAATGATTTTTGGAGTTTTGGAAAAATTATGTTTGAGTTGCATAACATCAGTAATTTGCAATCATTTTTTATGGACTTTGGGGCAGTTCACCATTGGCATCTTTTGTGCGTGCAAATACGTAACTTTGAATGTAGACGCGCGGCAGGCGTCAGTGCAGCAGCCAGTTCAAAATACTTCATTTTTCAGAATGACGCGTTGTGGGAAAAGTGTTGGAGAAAGCGGTGTTGCGTTTTCCACACGGTTTTAGATGCAAAATGTGAACCGCCCCTTTTATAAATTCTTAAAAGTTTTATGCAAATCTGTAATGAAAACCAAGTAAATAACTGAAATGTCAAACAATCACCCAGGTGTTTCATAGAGAATACAAAATGTTCAATGTTATCAAACATTGAAAAGACAAGTTGAAACCGAAGCCAAAATGCAGTATTTTCTAAACTACAAGCAGAAGAATCTCATAGCAAAGACCTGTTTATGAAAATGTCCTTTCCCTGCTGTATGGTGTGGCTTTGGTTTCTTCAATTCCACTGAAATAAACCTCTAATGGAACAGCAAAACCCCCTGCTGTATATGTCACAAATCTTAAAGAGTCCCTATTTGAGATTTCCATTTCTCCGCAACTCAAGAGTTTGACGGGCATCATTAAAGAACTGTGGAACAATTGGGCTCTTCCCAGTCAGGCTCTTTTGGGTTGGAATTCCTTTTGAATACATGGCTTTCTGGAGTTCACTGACTGATACAGATAATGTGCATTTATTCGTTTGAGATGAGGGGTTAATTTGAATAAAACACAATATGTAACAAATTATAAATGAAATGGCGAACAGAAAGACTATTGTCTCTGGATTAGTATCGCAAAAGCTAAGGATGTTTCTGAGGTTATGGTAGAAAAGAGGTGAGAAGAATGAAAGAATATGAGAGAATGAGAGTGAGCACATTTCTCCATCTGTGCATTCACTCTTCCTGTAATTGCATTAGAATTTCAATGGTGCTTCTGAAAAGCACAGAAAGGGAGCGAACCCTTCAGATGAATCAGACAGCGGTGAACATTTAAAGTGAATCACACGCGAACTCGCCATAAAGTAGCATTGATTAAACTTAATTAGGCTTTTGGTGGGCACTCAGACTAGACTCGGTGTGTGTGAGCGTTTTAAAAGCCACACAATGGATCAGTTCATCTGTAACGGTACCACTTGTGTTTGTTCAGCGGAGACGCCGAGATGAATCCTCTGGCTTAGATAAAGTGAAGCGATAACATTTAAGAGTCATTAGTTTACATGGGGCCGTAATAACTGCAGGCTCCTCTTAAACAATACTGACTGGAATGTATTATAAGAGCCACAGAGAGCAAATCAGAGCATGAAAACCAAAATGAATTCCTTCTCGGTTGACCGGCCTTGATCAGAGCGACCACTTACGCAAAACGCGCGCGCACCCGGGAGACCGATGAGATGCCACTGGATGTTTGAAATCATAACTTTGCTGCGTTCTCAGCTCGCTGGGTTTGTTCAGATCCCCGGTGGAGTGTAATTGGTATAATTCGTTGAATTAATCAAACCGGGAGGTGCTTCAGTCTGCGGCTAAGCCTGTATGAATTCGCTTTATTGCAAAGATCGACGTCATTCTCACATAAAGTCTTTTGTTTATTTATCCGTTCAACCTGCCACTTCTTATGGAGTGAGATTAGTCAACACATTCAGACACAAGTTACACACAGAAAGTGTTTTGTGTATAACAACATACGTTGACATCATTTTTTGTTCTTGTTTGGACCATAATACTTAATTCTGTGTAACTGAAACCTGTTGTACACAAACATGGACCAATACACTGCTTCATGTTGAAAGAAAAATATTTGGTTATTATATTTATTGGTTCTTCCTAACCCCAAAATAGCTGGAGGAAATCTGAAAAAAGACAAACCAAAACTCTTTGGAGATTAAAGGCAAATTGTAAAATAAGACCTAGGACCCAAAACATCCCAGACAGGAGACCAATTTGTGCCAAAGTCGGCAGCTCTGGTGTGGATCCGGTGCGGATCCGGCCCCTGAGTGGTCTGATGTCTGGGATGTTCCAGAGTGGACTATGGAGTAAAGGTCTTCAGGGGTCCACTTAGATCCAAATATCCGAGGTGCGACACGAGACGCGAGCGGGTTCAGGCCTAAAACTTTCACTTGTGCCTCGGACACGGGTCGGGTATAATATTAGGGCCTTTGGGTCTCAGGTCATTTAAAATGAATGTTTTTTGCCGTACGAACCGAAATATCGCTTGTGTGCATCGAGTCCTTTTACAACCCCCTTCTTGCTTGCTAAGAGCACTTGCAACATTGTGTAGCTGGCAGTAGGTTCATTTTCGTTGAGCAAGACATGTTAATCAAATTTGTCATCAGATAACAAATGAAAATAAATAGCACAGAAGGCCAAATTGGTTCAGAGGCCATCAGGGTTTCTTTCTGTTTGACTGGTGCGTGCAGGGCTGCAGACTGCACACACATCAGTGCCGTAAATATTCGGGTCCAGTCGGGTAAAAAATAATTGCCACTGGGTCAGACTCTAATTTTCTCACGTATGTCTTGGGGGGGTCTTTCTTTAAAAAATGATTATGCATTATGCATTTTGGGGCCGGGAACGTTGTTTTGGACCTCTACTATGGAGTTTAGATGCTCATAAAATAATACCCAAGTCAAGACACCAACATTAGTCCATGTGTCATTATTAACATCAAAACTTTTTTCTTCCAGGAAAGATCTTTTTCTTGAATCCAGTAAGTGACTCTGTAGGCATGTAGCCACTCATCAGAGCTCTCAACAATCGGTTAGAGATCACCGTTGACGTGATGTTCCTTCAGCAGGAATTCACTCTCCTTCACGATGCACGGCACATCACTGACAGAGAAAGATCAACGGTACAAGACAAAGAAATGTGAAATCACTTAAGTGTCTTCAGCCTTGGTATGTGTGGGCTTTAAATGTCAGCTCTGTCAGGGATCACACACACTCTCTCTTTCCCAGAACAGAATAAAAAAAACGGGAAAAAATGCATCTCTTTATGCCGCACTGCCATTAGTGATTCAGCAAGCCGACTTTGCTTAAGTGTACAAGACAAGTGAGCCAACTGTGCAGAGGAGAGATTATACTTCAGTTAATTATTCACAAAACTGTTTGATTTGACGTTTTTTGGGTTTAAAGTACCTCACTGATGATAGATCTATATACAGAAAGATCAGCCATTTTCAGTCATCCCAGCGTCCTGTTGTCATGGATACCCTGTGACATCCCTATGTTTCAAGACACCACAACACTCTCAGTGCATAGGTACAAAAAGGTGCCACTGGCGCGTACCTTTTTCAAAAAGTACACTCATAAATGGTACATATTAGGACGTTTTTATGGGGTACCATTGAAAGCTTTTGTAGCTTTTTCAGACAGTTCACTTTTGAAACTTTTCTGACTTGCATGCATGTTATCCTGAACGCAATCTACATCCTGTAAAATACACCTTAGAGCAGATATATCCACACAGTGAGTCTTTCTCCTCTGGGACCAACCGAAAGTCTTGTGAGCCCTTATCCCAGCGGTGCCCAACCCTGGAGATCTACCCTCCTGCATATTTTAGTTCCCACCCAGCTTCAACACACCTGACTCTTATTTTTAGGTAGCCCTGAAATGCTTGATTGATCAGGTGTGTTTGGATGAGGTTTGGAGCTGAACTCTGCAGTAGATCTCCAGAAACAGGGTTGGTCACCACTGCCTTATCCTATCCCAAAATACCACCTACAGTAGCAAGTAACAAAGCATGGCCCATGGCTGTGATGTAACTAAAGCATACTAGCCCTTTAATTATACAAATATACAGTATACTTAAAGGAATATTCAATTTTCTTAAAAGAAAATCCAGATAATTTACTCACCACCATGTCATCCAAAATGTTGATTTTATGTTAGAAATTATGTTTTTTGAGGAAAACATTGCAGGATTTTTCTCATTTTAATGGACACCACCACTTAACACTTAACTCAACACTTAACAGTTTTTTTCAACGGAGTTTCAAAGGACTATAAACTATACCAAACGAGGCATAAGGGTCTTATCTAGCGAAACGATTGTAATTTTTGACAAGAAAAATAAAAAATATGCTCTTTTAAACCACAACTTTTCGTCTAGGTCTGATCCAGCGCAACCTAACGTAAATGCGTAGTGACGTATAGGGAGGTCACGTGTTACAAATATAAAACTCACGTTTGCTGACTATTTTAAACAATAAACTGACACAAAGACATTAATTAGTATCAGTTGACATACAACAACGTAGAAACGGTCCTCTTTCACCACATTTGTAAACACTGTGGCGGAGTTTCGCGTTCGTCCTCTGTGACCTCTTGACGTGATGACGTACTGTATTGCGTCGGGTCACGCTAGCGCATGACGACCGGATTTAAACGAGAAGTTGTGCTTTAAAAGTGGATATTTGTTATTTTTATTGTCAAAAATGAAAATCGTTTTGCTAGATAAGACCCTTATGCCTCGTTTGGGATCGTTTAAAGTCCTTTGAAACTCCGTTGAAAAAACTGTTAAGTGTTGAGTTAAGTATTAAATGTTGGGCTCTATTAAAGTCCATTAAAATGAGAAAAATCCTGCAATGTTTTCCTCAAAAAACATTATTTCTTCTCGACTGATCAAAGAAAGACATCAACATTTTGGATGACATGGTGGTGAGTAAATTATCTGGATTTTTCTTTTAAGAAAATGGAATATTCCTTTAAGTGTTGAGTTAAGTATTACTGTAAATGTTGGGCTCTAATAAAGTCCATTAAAATGAGAAAAATCCTGCAATGTTTTCCTCAAAAAACATAATTTCTTCTTGACTGAACAAAGAAAGACATCAACGTTTTGGATGACATGGTGGTGAGTAAATTTTCTGGATTTTTCTTTTAAGAAAATGGACGAATCCTTTAAACGTACAGTTGTAATAAGTATTGTCAACACCAACAGCCAAAAAAACTGCTCTCATCTTTTCATTTTATAGGGTCTGTTATAAATCCTTACACAATTTATTTAGGACTCCCAGGCCACCGAGGTTTCAAAACACACACAAACCAAAAAATTTAGATTTGAACTCATCAGAGACAAAGACAACAAACAAACACACAAACCTGTTGAATTATTAGTAGACAGATCATGCCCTGAGATCCTCTCTCTCTCTCTCTCTCTCTCTCTCACACACACACACACACACACACACACACACACACACACACACACACACACACACACAATAGCACTCCAAGCTAAATTACAGCCAGGTGAAAATGCTGAACAAGTCCAGAGCTGCATGCCGCCTCTCAGGTTCAACAATTAGCACTCAAGAGGGACGTTTCTGATAATTAAATCTGAATGTGGAATAAGTGAGAGAAACTGGGAATTTCGAGGAAGAGGTGAGAGAGAATAAGAGATGTGTAGTGAGAATTTAGAGCTTACTTGTGTATTATACAGTCGAGAAAAATAGTCAAAAAAGTACCCTTTTAAAAAGTACACCTTTGCACCTAAAGAGCTCATATTAGTACCTCAGAGGTACAGTAGTACATGAAAGTTTGTGAATCTGGGGGGAAAAATTCAAGACCCTGAGAAGTTTTTGAAAATATACATACATAGATACAGGTCATTGAAAGTGTTGGAATCTATTTCATGAAAGAAATTTTCCTGGAAAAAAATCCATATTATTCCCTGTGTAGAGTAGGATAATATCATAAAAACTTTTAAAGGACACGTGCTAAACTGTTCGCTTTAAATGCTTATATCTTCTGTATGCCAATGTTGATTCATACCAAAATGCTTTTTTGCATAGTTGTGTTTGACACATGAAAACGTCTCGGGTAACGTATGTGACTGTTGTTCCCTGAGAAGGGAACGAGATGCTGCGTCTCCCTTGTCATACTTCCTGCATCTCTGTAACGCCATCTTTGGCAATATTTTAGATAGCGATATACTTCCTGGTTCCCGCATCACCCTTGTTGTTAAGCATCACCATTGGTTGAATTTGATATACACATTCAGACGCACTTACCCCTGGAGGCGTCCCCAAAGTGTCACCGCAGTGACGCAGCGCGAGTTTCCTCGAAAGGGAACTGTAACAATGTATCTTAAAGGTAACACAATGTAACCTGGCTCTCACTTGAAATGTGTCCGCACATTTAGTCCTTGAATTTGAGGGTATTGGACCTGGAAAGTCCTTAAAAGGTCCTTGAATTTGAAGTTAACTACGGTGTGGGAACCCTTATTAGATGGACATTTTACAATACCACTCTTACTCCACGACATCAATTATATGAGGAGTCATTTATACATCTACCATATCTCCACATACACACACATATACAATATATAAATACAAACATACAAAATCACAAACAGTACATTTATACTCAGTACAATGTAGTAAAACAAAGACTATCGATAGTGCCAGGTTGTACTCATTGCAACATAAGTGTGTTCTAAACAAGCTAAAGCTAGGAACTATTTTTGACTATTTTTTTCTGACAGTGTAGACAGGCATTTGCAGTCTATCTATAATGAACAGAAAAATGGCAATACTTGGTTGATATTGGCTTGCAGATACGCAGTATGCTGTAATGCTATGACAATCAGTGGTCTGGAAATTCCTAGGAGGAATGCTCATTTTGTGTATATCTGCAATGGAAAGTGCCAAAGATTTGGACATGTAGGTAGCTTACTAAGACTGTGATCATAGCATCAAACATTTGAAAGAAAGTCAAGAGTTTTGTTTGAAGTTGTTTGCAAGAAAACAAGACATTACTGAGCATTGCTGCATATTCCACTTTGCTTTCACATTTGTCTGGTTGCAGAGTTTCATGTTCACGTTTGCTTGAATCCAAATGAAATAATAAAATAATAATGAAATATAATCTGGATGTGAAGATATAGTTAACCGGTCACTGATTTATGTTTGGGAATTATTTGGCATGTATTACTTGTGGACAAACTACAATCTTCACACTTTAATTTGAAATTTTAAAATTAAATTTTTAATCTTTTCTTATTCTCTATATAATCATATAAAGTGACTGCTAGGCTATTACTGTTTTTTTAACAGGATGGACTATTATTGTAGTACTAGCAATTTACATAAACCCACCGCTAAATCCACATTTCCACTGCACATGACAAACAACGGCCAATAAAGCAAAAGTCATTCACTTCTCATGGAGAGTCACACAAGGGTTGTGTGGGTTTACAACCATCTGTGGAAGCAAAATTTTCGTATTCGATATGACCTTCTGCGCTGCTTTTCTGGAAAAAACACGGATTAACGGTCAAACTGAAAGTTCATTTCGTGTGCCACTACACTGTAAAAAGTGAAAAGTTGGATCAACTTAAAAAAAAATACTTCAATTGGTAACACATAAAAACAAGTTAATTTCACTTTAGGTGAAAAATTGTATTCAAAATAAACTTAAAAAGTTACCTCAATAGGTAACACCTAAAAAAATTAAGTTAAACCAACTTTTCCCTTTTTACAGTGTATGGGGCGAATTCAGAAAGTCATGTCCGAATGTTATATAAAGTGAAAAGGTGGCCTAAATGAGAAAAAAATTGCTTATGTGAAAAAACAAGTCGACCAGAGGACCTATTTTAGTCTAGAAAAACGACTCTTGGCCAGAATAACCTACATAGAAGACCCTACTTTATGGACATGGCCTGTCTACGTAAAACTGTACAAGCAAAAACAGAAAGTAGAGCAAAAGTGGAGCAGATAATTTCAACATCACTTTCTTAACTATAAGTAGATCCAGCCGAGTATCTCTCTCTCTCTCTCTCTCTCTCTCTCTCTCTCTCTCTCTCTCTCTCTCTCTCTCTCTCTCTCTCTCTCTGGCTTTGGTTTCAGATGGGTTTGTGTGTCAAAGCCCTCATTATTTCCTTTACTGTTAACAAGGCTCTTCATTAGACCGACCCGCTCACTTTTTCACACATTGACACACCCCGCTTCCGTTACCATGCCAACCACCCGACGCTGTCACTCTCAGCTCCGGATGTCTTTATCAGCTTCAGCAAATGCACTATTGGACTGAAGAGCTCTGCAATTGACGTCTTATCAGACCAAAAAATAGAAAGTATGTGAGAGATCTGCATCCATCTCGCCGTCATTCACACAGCACAGAAAAATCTCTCCGTGTGTAATGAGCCATGTCTGGTGTGACAGGACACATCGTACACACGTGCTCGGGTGTTAATGGTGATTTATGCCGTGAAGGCAGGTATTTCATAAAAGCACATATTGGTCTTTGTTGGGCGGTTCAATCATATTCAGATACATTGGCGCAATGTCTTTTCATTTGTTGGCCTCAAACAGCGCGCTGTCAATGCCTTAAATATTTCTATATGTGTTTTATTACTTTGAAATCCAATTTGTGTTAAAATGGTCGAGTCTTGACGGGCTCATTCCTCATACAGCGCGTGTATGTGTGCGGGTTCTTTTTCGGGGAAAAATATCATGGATTTTTCTTTTGAAATAGAGTTTGTCTGCATAGTAAATCAAACTTTAACACAAAGCTCTCTTGCCGGTCCACAGACCATGTACGGTCTACAGGTCAGCAATACCAGCCTTTGGCCACAGCTGTGTGTATGCGTGAGATGGATCAGCTGAGGAGCAGGAAGGAGAGGCAGGTCTTCATCCTCTGTCCATCAAACTGCTCTTGACAGCTCTCTTTGGACAAAAAGTGTGTGTGTGCGTGTGCTATGTCAGTGCGTGTCTCTGATAAGGGCCAGTGGGCTGCTTTGTCCTCTGGAGATAAAAGACCCGAAATGAAATCTGAAGACTGAAAGGACGTTGGCCCGCCCCAAGAGCTCACAGAGAGAGAAAGAGAGAGAAAAAGAGAGAGAGAGGGGGGGGAATGGTTTATTGGAGAAAAGAAAGAGGAGGAAAGAAAGTATCAGGTACTTGTGGAGACTTTCACAGCTTATGGTCTATTGAAAGGCAGTGAGCAGAGGCTTCCTGTTCTGTACATCTGGATTAAACACCTGTTATATGAATTCAAGCATAAACACACACAGACACACAAGCCATTATTTACACTCCTCTCTTAAAAGAAAGTTATGAGACGCTGACATGCCCAAAAATATTCACAATGTTCTTAATTTGGTCATATCCCAAATGAATGCCATGTAAGAACATTAACCTAACTGCAAAAACTTGATAAAGCCAACATTTTGGTTTCTAGAAATATGAAAAACAATTCCAGTGTTCCAGTGCAAAGGCAAACCCCAACATCAATGTGAAAGATTGAGAGCAGGCCAAGATGCATGAAAACTGTTTAAAAATCAGGATTATTCCATAAAATATGACATTTATAATAAGTAACTCTTCATTAAAACATGTATAAACTAGGGCTGTCAAAAGATTAATTGCAATTAATTGCATACAAATTAAAAGTATTGTGTGCACTGCGTGTAATTATTTTATATATATAAATATACACACATTTATGTTTGTATTTAAGAAACATTTACATGTTTATTTATATGTGAAGAGTCTGGTTCATGGTAGGGATGCTTAACGGTTAATCGCGATTAATCGTTAGCAGAATAAAAGTTTTTGATTACATCATATATGTGTGTGTGAACTGTGTATAATAACTTTGTATAAATAAATGTACACACATGCACGTATATGTTTTAGAAATGTTTACATGTGTATATACATTTGTATATTTATGTATAATTTATATTATATATAAATATAAATACTTAATATATATTTTTTTTAATTATACATATACATATTTATTATACACAGTTTACACACATATGTGATGTAAACAAAAACTTTTATTCTTCTAACGATTAATCGCGATTAATTGTTCAGCATACCTAGTTCAGGGTACCTATGCGTTTTCGAAAAGTATGGAATTTGATTTAAGTATTTTCCAAGTATGGATTATTATGGAAAAAAGAAAAGAGTATGGAGAAAAATATGAATTTCCAAACTATTCACCTATTCAGTTTCCTATAATATAAAGATATATCAAGAGTTTCTAATAATATATTTATTTTATGATGTTTGGAGCATGTTTGGAGCGCTGCCATAAGATCAGCGCTAGATCAAACCTGCGCAGGACTGTATTTGCAACTAAATACATTGAAGATCATGTCAAATTTTGCATTAAAATGTGAACCAAACGATCGGCCACAATGGGTAAATGTACGTTTTACTATGGGAACTTGAGCTTTTCCAGCCCAGTCTCAGGGAGATGCGTATATATAGCACGTATGAAGTAGAAAGTATGAAAACTTTTGCAATACATACGCCAAATTCTAATTTTGCCTGCATATGATACGCCAGCCCTTCCCGTTTACTTAATAAAAAATTTTTTGTGTTGTTTTATGTATTGGTTTCTAATTTTTCCTTTTTTTTACCATTGTCACTTGGGTTTGGGGTTTGAACAACTTTTTGTTGCATAAAATGACATCCTAAACCAAACACCAATTTTAACTCCAACTCCAAGTGATCATGGTTTTAAAATAGACAAAAAACATGGAGAAACCTATATTTAATGACATCTTTAAGCAAATCCCAAATCTAACTCCAAATACAACGAAAATGGTTTAAAAACAAAAAAATGTGAAATCAATACATAAAACGACACATAGACGAGTTCGATTTTTAAAAACACTGCTTATTTAGATGTTAAATATGGTCTGAAAAATCTTCAGTGAAGTCTGTATGCTTGAGTCTGGAAAAGTATAGAATTTTGAAATGAAAAATGTGTTCACTTAATACGAAAATGTTTTTGTCGTTTTATGTATTGGTTTCTAATTTTTCCATTTTTTTACCATCAAAGTATTATTTTGTTTTTGTTGGTTGATCACGAAGTACAAAGTAGATGAGGAAAACCCAACCCTAGTTTGAACCGGCAACTCTCAGGTTTATAAGCCCGACTCTTCTAAAAGTTACACAGCAAACCTTCATGGAGTTCTGCATTACGCAATATCTCATTCGAAATACGCATAAAAGCCATCAACAAAGCACATTTTTCCGAGACTAAAAGAAATGAATATAAATCAATGTACAGATGGGCAAAAGCATAATAGCGGTCTCGCGGCTTACACAGCCTGCAATTTATTGCAGTCTTATGTTCTTCTTTTATGACATGAATAAAAATTAACGAGTTGATTAAATTACTGTTCAGAACGACTAAAATACATCATAACAAATGGCCGGGCACCTTAAAAATGTCCATAAGCGAATAGTGCATGTCTTAGTTTATTTTGAATAGGCTGATTATCATGTGCACAGAAATATTGTAATATCTTGAGCATGTAAATGAACGCTTAATCAGTGCATTCAAATATCCGTTTGTTGTCTTCTCTGTTTTTCCTTATATCCTATAACATCAAGGAATGAGTTACTCCACACACACAAACAATAGAGAGACATTAATGTTCAGGACAAAGAATGGATAGATTAATGGATGGATGCATAGAGACAAAGAAGCAGAGGAGGAAAGAGAGAATAGATGTGACATTTACAGAACTAAAAAATAAAAGAGACTGAGAAAGAGAGAGTCTCCCGGGAACACTTCTCAAGAACGTAAGGGGTGGAGCGCTTTGAAGAAAGGGTTACGGAGAGAAGAGAGAATATAGTTTGTGTGTGTGTTAAGGTATATAAAAGCTGCTCCTTCAACTCTGACAGCAGTAAAGAGCCCAGAAACTGAGACCCTCCCCTCTTTTCAAAGACCTCTCCATGCTCACTTGTATCACACACGTATCAAAGAGTTTCTGTGATCTGCCATGATACCAGAGAGAGAGAGAACGAGACACATCTTTACCACCACGCTCACTCCTGAACCCACAGGTGATCATGTCGCCCCTTTACTGCCACAGATCAGCTTTCGGGACAATGGTTGTTGATTTTTGTCACTTGGGCAAAGACCCTTATTTAATATTCATGAGAGTCTCCGCCCCTCCTCTCGCTGCACATACAATCAAGACGCTTAATAGCTGCTGTGACTCAATTTGGCTTCGTGGAATGCGATTGATTTTCCCTGAATTGCTCTTACATGACAAACAGGCCGGTGGAGAGCGTCCTCGTCAAAATGTAAATGACATTGAGGGGGAGATCCCAGAGAGACCACACACAGTCTATGAGCCCATCAATCTAAACCCAAACGCCGACTAGCGTGCGATATATGCACTCGAGCGGGACAAAGCACGTTCGCGCTCGGCTAAATTAGCAGAGCGTCACCATTGCCGAGCCAACAGCGACTGTCATGCAGATAAGAGATAAAATCTGAGATTGATTGACAGCCTGTCAGTTCGGCTCATCTTCGCAACACAATATGACTGTTATCAACAACAGAGAGAGATGATGATGTTTTAACATTTCTTTCGGAGTCGTTACAATGAGTTAGTTTAACGATGCAATTATGGATCCAGAATTAGATTCTTAGGCAAATGAAGGCTCCATTAAATGTTAAATGAATCCAAGTCTGCAAATATAATCCTGACGTTTTAAAAAATCCATTGGACCTAAAAAGTCTGACAGCTCTAAGGCGTTAGCTAGCACGGCAGGTTTTTCTTTGATGGAGCGAGTGAAGCTCCTGTCGCCTGGATTTGATTGAAATCATCTATCAGGGTTGTACAACGGGTCCATAAGAGTTGACGAGTGCTGTCCAATCCTCCTGATTCTCCTTCATCTGACACATCTGTCTCCATCAGAACCACCTGGAGCTTTTAGAGCAAGACAAGCGCTAAACATCGCTGTTCTCAGAGTAATAAGAAAACAGAGTATACTTTGCGAGTCGAAAGTTAAGGCTCACTTATTGATTCTTTATTTCTGTTAGATAAATAAAAGGTGTCTAAGTCAGTCAGTTAAAAACATGTAGATAATTACTGTATAATTGCACATTTGGTGTCCAAAGTCATTCTTTTCTCAGCTTTTTTCACATGGTTATATTTCAAATTATATTATTTGTAATAATTATTGTTGTTAACAATGAAATTTTTATTTTTTACTGTTTTCAAGGCAGAAAAAAAATTGTAAAACACTTTATTCTTATTATTAAGATGTGCAATAACAGTTAATTACGAATGTGCCGGCATAATTTTGGGAACAAAAATGTGAATTCATTTTGACATGGATGGTCTTTGAGACAAATAGACAGGTGGTAAAATAAATTTGTTTTAAGCACACTTTCTATTCAAAGGGTTTTTATGATCATGAGAAACATTTAGGTAACTGATCCTATACTTTTGATAGATGTGTGCATGACTGGACAAACATTTAAAAAGAGCATTTAATGTGTTTAAAGCTAACGTAACACGCGCTGTTTCTGCATTTCTGCTGTTAATCTGGAGTACGTAGAGTAGTATTACATCCTTTAAATCTCCGAAGAGTCTTTAGTTTAATCAGATTTATAAAAGAAAGATTAGCTTTACCGATTCCGATAACGTACGAAAAAATGAAGGAGGAGTTACTACCGCGGGAGGAGCGAGTACAAATCATGCAACACTATACAACACTGTTTAACTTATGATTCACTACATGTTCCTGTCATTTATATAATATGCACGCGCCTATTTCCAACATAAGACAGAAGTCTTACTTACCGCATGCAACTCATGACCCGGTTGGGACTTTTCAATGAAATCCAGCACATCAAACACACACGCAAATCTCCCCTGCTACCCCGGATAATAAACTATATCCATTGTTTTCATAAGGCTGGCTTTCTTCTCCTTAAAAATAAGTGATACGTATAGAAACCCCCTGAAATGTCAGTTGGACCTGTAATCGGTAACACACCCAACTGCTTTTTTAACACTTTGCCTACGTTTAGCATGAGGAAACAACTCTATAACCGTGTTAATACTTGAGGGTAACTGAACAAATAACTTTTGTATTTATTTAATGCATTTGCTTAATTTAAAGATACAATTCATTGTACATTCCTTGTGTACTGTATCTAATGTTCAACCGACACACACATATTGTAACATTTCGAAAAGTTCACATTTATCATTCAATGATAGTTACGGTCTTAACAGCTTAACATTATCATTGAATTCATCATCAAAATTTCTTTAGCACTTAATTAAAAAAAGATTTAAAATGTCACCTTTATTTTATTAGATTCATCCCATTAAACCTCTTAAAACATGACTACAAATATAAATCATACAGAGATTCAGTAGTAGTATCATTTTGGATGTCACCTCTACTTTTGTTTACTGATATTTATAAGTTACGTTTGGATACAACAAAATTTCGTCCATCGAAAATGGCATTATTAGTTTTCGGCCAAAAGAAAAACAATTAAAAAAAATATAAACCAAAAATTAATAACGCTCCCCTTTTAAATAGCACAACACAGCAAAGCACGACCGTGACAGCTGTGTGCAAATACTTAAAATGACACACAAGTTCTGTGTGATCCCCCTCTCATGATGCTTGATTATTAGCTCACACGTTTTTAAGTCAAGTTAAAGTCCTTCTTAAAAACGCAACATAAGGACAGAATTACTAACAGCTTGCCCCAGAGCAAACCATCATTTTGGCGTTAAATAACAACTGTGAGGATTTACTATAAACATGTAGTGGATAATTAGCACTGAAAAGATGTGGTCTAGATATTTTTGCGACTGACCTTATAACATATGCATGTAATGATTCACGCAATACAATTTACTAATGTTTGCGCCTGTGATATTACTGGTATTTGCAGCATTATTTAACGCTGAAAAAGCATGTCTTAAGTCATTTTGCGCTGGCTGCAATTGTTGCTGATAAGAGGAGGCATAGCAGAGTTCAGAAAGAGTGTGGCATAAGTCAGATGATTTTTTTTAACAGGACACATTTATTTGGAATGCCAAACGAACATATTATTCAATAATATTGTTTGCCAATACAGATGTTTCAATGGTGGAACAATCGGCTATCGGCAAAAATCCATGTCCGTGGCTTCATATCGTTATGAATTAATGAATTAGCTGACTAGATGCTGCATTAGTAGAGAAACAACTGCATGAACCTAAGTTTGTCGTCATGGCTGACAGGACGGTAATATTAGTAGGAACTCAAACAGTTGCACAAAAATACACACAGATTAATCCAACCCAAATGTTTCATGTCATGATTATTACAATCGATTTTCATTAGTTTATATCCAGCTGGTAACTTTTATCCATGATTTATCGATATTTTAAGTTATTAATGAGAGAAAGCAAACTATATGCAGCCGACAGTTAACATATCCAACAAAATCTTTTGATATTTTGATTAGATAATCATTAAAGGAATAGTCAATTTTCTTAAAAAAAATTATCAAATCAGATAATTTACTCACCACCATTTCATCCAAAATTTTGATGTCTTTCTTTGTTCAGTCGAGAAGAAATTATGTTTTTTGAGGAAAACATTCCAGGATTTTTCTCATTTTAATGGACTTTAATAGACCCCAACATGTAACACTTCACTCGAAACTTAACAGTTTTTTTCAACGGAGTTTCAAAGGACTCTAAATGATCCCAAACGAGGCATAAGGGTCTTACCTAGCGAAACGATTGTCATTTTTGACAAGAAAATAAAAAATACGCACTTTTAAACCACAACTTCTCGTCTATCTCCGATCCTGTGACGCGCCAGCGCGAACTCACGTAATACGACATCACATCAAGAGGTCACGGATGATGCATGCGAAACTACGCCCCAGTGTTTACAAGTGTGGAGAAAGAGGGTTGTATGTCGAATGATATTAATTCATGTCTTTGTGTCAGTTTATTGTTTAAAATGGTCCGCAAATGTGCGTTTCGTATATGTAACACGTGACCTTTCCACGGCATTACGCAATTATGTGGGGTCGCAGTGGCGCGTCACAGGACCGGAGATAGACGAGAAGTTGTGGTTTAAAAGTGCATTTTTTTATCTTGTCAAAAATGACAAAAGTTCCTCAGATAAGACCCATATGTCTCGTTTGATATCATTTAGAGTCCGTTGAACTGCAATTTTAAACTACATTAAAACTGTTACGCGTTGGTGTCTATTAAAGTCCATTAAAATGAAAAAAATCCTGGAATGTTTTCCTCAAAAAACAATTTTTTTATTCTTTGTTCTTCTCGACTGAACAAAGAAAGACATTAACATTTTGGATGACATGGTGGTGAGTAAATTATCTGGATTTTTTATTAAGAAAATTGACTTATCCTTTTTGTGTTAAAACCGAAGCAAGAAGAGTACCCGACTACACAAATGCATTTATGTAATTTCAATGTTACCAGTGTGGGTATTTCACAGAAGTATTTACCTTAATACTTATTAATATAATAATATTTTATTGTATTACATTTATTACATTAAGCATATTTTCATGGTTCAGTACTGTTATTTTATTACTTTTGTAATACATTTCAGCACTGTTTGACTTTTTCAGTGTTATGTTTTTTTAACATTAATCGATTATCGGCAAGTAGGGACCAACTTAGTTATCAGTATCGGTAAAACCCACCACCAGTCGACCTCTATTTGCCAAGCCATGTTTTTTTATTTGCTAGATGAAATAAAAGAGGAGAAATCGCAATACCAAGTGTTTCAAAACTTCGTGTAACCCTTTATTTGTGTTCTCCAGTTCTTTTCAGTGTTGGCTGGGATTTCACATCTCCACATTTTCAGCTGAGATGTCCGTGGTGCTGAACTCAAGTGCATTAGGCGTTAGTAGATCACCCGCATCTGCAAGAGCATCAGCTCTGCTTATTTGCGACCCTGAACTAATTTGTGCTGCCCTTAGTCATTATGGATATTTAATTTGCACCATTTAGTAAAGAACCGGCAGAAATTACCACTCCAATTAGCGCTTTTTTGGAATTGTGCTCTCTGAGTAATAAGTAGGGATGCACCGATACCACTTTTTTGGAATACGAGTACGGGAACGAGTACTTGCATTTCAGTACTTGCCGATACCGAGTACTTAATAAAAAACATAATTTAAATTTACAGGTAACAGCTTTAGTCATATAATTTAACAAAAAAACAAGGGACTAGTTTTCCAGTTTGTTGTAAACTCTGCCTCTTTGGACAACACAAAAGGCATTAACCCCTTACACGCCGCTCAAACATAGACATTTCTCAGACCATGGTATTGATCCCTGGTATCGGGGGACTTTTAACGAGTACTTTAGAAAATGTGGTATCGAGGCCGATACCCGATACCAGTATCGGTGCATCCCTAGTAATAAGTGCACTAATTTGCCCCGGTTAGTAAATCTGGCCCATAGTTGTTAATGTCCATCTTTGCTCTCAATAAAATTTGTTGTTTCAGTTTTTGTCCAAGTACATTCAGAATTTTCGTATCGGTTTCGGCCTAGAATTTTCATTTCGGTTCATCACTGTTAAGTTGGAATCGGATGTTTACGGGAGCTGTGTGGTTTCTCTCTCTCTCTGGCTGATAGCAGGAAACAGCTGTTAGTGATGCTCACTGCATTAGAAATTTATAAGATTTGCCCTGAGAAGCTGCCAGCACTTGTTTAATAAGAAAACAGTTCCCCACAGACTAAACTCACACTTTCACTGCCTAATATTTGCACACTTCTCCATCAACAGATGGACAATAGGTTTGCGCTCAACATAGACAAACACCATTTTATAATTGGGCAGCTGTGCAGACCGGACAATGCCGTGACCTCTGTCCTTCTCAATGCTCCAATGACTGTTCACAACCTTTTAGAGGACAATCCGTGATCAGTCCTGGGTTCAGGGCACCCTGAAGATAAATGGCAACGGCAAGAATTATATACCCTTGAAAATCTCCTAGATTGCTTGTTGTGAAATTCTATGTAAATATAGATAAAATATTAATAGATCATCTCATCTCATTAAAAAAACATGACATGCTTAACCCTACGAGATACATCAACACACAGCCTCAAACCTTTATGTTGTATCTGTTAAAATAATATTGTTTTCTCCTGGGAACATGTACAGTCAATTTCTCGGATTTCATCACACACACACACGAATTTAACAAGGTATATCGGACAGGTCAGTAAGCTATTAAAGATATAGCACACAAACCTAAAATAAGCCAGCGATGTAATATGTTTGCACAAGCATGTATTTGATAAACCGAATACACTGCGGACTCAGCTTTCTTGACGCTGGCCTCAATCTTGGAGAGTTTAACCTGGGTTAAGGTCCCGGATTCCCTCCCACAAGTCTGAATATACATTAGCTCTACGAGATTAAAAGATCAAAGGTCGCAAACGACGCCAACTGAAATGCAATATTTTCATTTTCTCCCACACACAGCCTGTCTCCCTCTCTTACTGTCAGAATTCTCCAAAACCAAGTTTAAATGTAACCCGGATCCAGACGATACTAAGATGTGTGCTTCACAAAGCTGACAACCTGATTCTCTATATCTGCAGAGGTCGAACCCTCAGGCGGAGGATCTCAGGTTGAGCCGAGGTAAGTTTCCGAGGTCAAGTGAGGTGGAATGGGTCAGGAAGTAATACATCATCAGGTGTATCACATACTGAATCATAGATTGCTTTCAAGCTTTTGAAAGATAGTATCGTATATCCCATCACACCCTCCCATTCATCTATTCATTCATTCTTTTATTTCAAATGGTTATCATGAAAAGAAAAACTGAATGCAAATGTTTTCCTGGGCACTGAAGCGAACAGACTTGGTAAGCAGGCCATATATATCCTGTAGTGGCAATCATGGGCTGTTTTGACGAATTCAGAGATGGTAACAGAGCAAGATGAAGAGAGAAAGGGTGACACAGAGAACTAAAAACGTCCTGCTCTTGATTGTGACCGTCGCTACAATCAGTCCAAACGAAACCAGAATATCAATGACACGACTAACAAAGAACTCGCATATAAATACAGTAAAAGGGCACAAAGTTATCAGACCCAAACAGACCGGGGACCCAGAAACGGCGATCCAGGTAAGCAGATTACAGACACACACAATAAAACCTTCTGTTCATCTTCCAGGAACAAAACCCGTCCTCTCCAGCATCCAGGAAACACAAAACAAAACCTCATCCGCGGCCAAGACTTCCTAACTCGGCCGAACACCTGTTCCTCTCTCCCTTTCTTTTCTCGACAATAGGAATCATAATTTATTCTCTCTGTTGATCAAACTGAGACGCTGTTACTTTTACTTACATCATTTGAAAATCACTAAGTTCCAGCTGTAATCAAACGCTCGTTCGGAAGCCTGTTGAGCGGGAATATCAGCATCCGTGACGTTACACCGGCTTTCATCATCTCGGTAGACTTTTATATTCAGGAAAATTGGCAGAGAAAAAGAGAGCTAGGACGTCTGCCGTGGGAAATACAGGTGTGACTGCATCTTTTATTGCAGGAGGAATATTTTTTGTGTTTGAAACGGATGAACAAACGTGTTATCGATTTACAGTACAGAAAAAGCTTCAAGTGAAATCGTGGGAATTGATGTCATGTCTTCGCCACTGTCAGCACTGCATTAAAACGGGTCAGCCTTAATAATATCTAGACTAAAATGACTCGTGCCACACCAGTTTCTGTTCGATTGGGAAATTAGGGATTGGATTCAACATGTCCTTTAACCAGGGTTCCCACATAAAATTTAAGGACCTTTCAAGGACTTTCCAGGTCCAATAGCCTCAAATTCAAGGACTAAATGTGGGGACACATTTCAAGTGAGAGCAATGTTACATCGTGTTACCTTTTAAGATACATTGTAACAGTTCCCTTTCGAGGGAACTCGCGCTGCGTCACTACGGTTACACTTTGGGGACGCCTCCAGGGGTAAGTGCGTCTGAATGTGTATATCAAATTCAACCAATGGTGAGGCTTAACGACAAAGACAGGGTGACGCGGGAGCCAGGAAGTATATCGCTATCTGAAATATTGCCAAAGACGGCGTTACAGGGACGCAGGAAGTATGGCAAGGGAGACGCAGCGTCTCATTCCCTTCACAGGGAACAACATTTACATATGTAACCTGAGACGTTTTCACGTTTCAAACACAACTATGCAAAAAGCATTTTGGTATGAATCAACATTCGCATACAGAAGATATTAGCATTTAAAGCAAACAGTTTAGCACAGTTTTAGCAATTTTTATGATATTATCCTACACTACACAGGGAATAATATGGATTTTCTTGCATAAAATAGATTCAAGCACTTTTAATGACCTGTATCTTTGTATGTATATTTTAAAAAACTTCCCAAGGCCTTAAATTTTTTCCCCAGATTCACAAACTTTCAAGGATTTCAAGGACCCCTGGGAATCCTGTTTTAATGCTGACCGTAAAAATCACATAAATCTTGGTAATAAATACACTGAATAAACTGGGGCTGTACCCTTTTAAAAAGTACAGCTTTGTACACTTGTGCCTCAGAGGTACATATTGGTGCCAAAGAGAGCTTATTGATACCATAGCAGTATCTTAAAGGTACATACTGGTACCAAATGTATACATATCTGTTATACATACTTTTTCAAAGGGTACTGCCCCAGCGCCAGTAGGGGTACATAACCATTGACCATTTTTTTGAAAAGTTTACAGGCATGAGACACATGTTTACATGCGTTTATCCAAAGCGACTTACAGAACATTTAAAGGTTCCCTGTGGATCGAACCCATGACCTTTGCTCTGCTAATGCGATGCCAAACCAATTAAGCTACAAGAGATGCATTTTTCCATAATATATCAGACAATTTTAAAAATAGGCCATAAATGCTGGTCTGTACGACGGCTGTTATTTGAAGCGCAGTGTGTGTTCTGGCAGTGTCGGGGTTGGACGGCCGTCGGGTATTCAGTGTAACGGCACACAATCGCCTCACAAAAGCGACCAGCAGAGCTCTGATGAAAATCACACCATTACATCTGTAATTAACAGCATGAAATCCTGCCACCGAAACCCCTTCAATGTCTGAATAACATCCCTTATCCACGCACCCACAGGAGAACCAATGCGTGTTCCCACAATTCACTGGGGCAGCGGGACTGATGGAGCTTTGGAGCTCAATTTCCAACACAATCATCCTCATTTCAGTCTGCAAATGCCAGAGAGATTTTACTGCAGTCTCTTTAGAGAGAGCGAGCGAGAGAGAAGAATAGGGGCGGACAAAGAGCGTCTTTAAACAGCAGTTTAACAGTCACCTGGAGGGCATGAAGGACATGAGAAAGAATTAGAGAGAAAGCAGATAGTTTGTGTGTAAGTGAATCTGTGTGTGTAAGGAAATTTATACACGCACACTTTGTCTTTCCAGAACAGTCTGTTTTGTACTTGTTCCTTTCGATATGTTTAAGACGACAAATTAATCAGATGTAAGTAACAATGATTAGCTGATATTAAATCACTAAGGCAAGCTAAGCTTCAAGCAAGCAAGCTGAAAATATTCACCTTCAACTTGTAACTTGTTAGGCAGTGATACCTTAGATTGTAAATCTTGCATTCTAGGATTTGTTTTGCAATGGACTGAAAAAGGTCTCAAAATTACTCTTACTAGGGGTGGGAAATATAACGATAAATGGGCAAAACCTAATATTACGATAGGATTCATTTTATCACGTTTGTTTGTAATCACAATATGCACCACGGCAGTTTTCTCTTTCTTTTAATAGGGTTTTTATATTATTAAAATCTTTAATGCAATAGAATTTTTTAGGGATGCACCGAAATGATAATTCTTGGCCGAAACCGAAAAGGTTTATTAGTACCATTGCATTTATGGCAATGACTGTGTACTAACTTTACTAGGGGTGTGACAGATCACAAAACTCACAGTTCGGATGAGCAAGGCGTGGGAAAAATCTAATAACAAATAAAGAAATTACAAACATTTATAAAAAAGAACAAAGTTGCACATTAGCATTAGGTACAGTAATCGAATTAAATGAATAATAACACTGTATTTATTGTATAAATTAAATATAATTATTATTTTTTAGAGCTACAGAAGTGATTTTCTCTTTGTCTTGGGTTGTTTGATTAACATTAATGACTTAAGTAGGTTCATTGAGGTTACTGTCTCTTTAAGACCAAATAAGCACAAACTGGTTTCTGACTGTAATCTATACATACACTTAAGACATAAACAAATGTTTTTATTAGAAAAAGAATACTGTGGAGAACATTTTGTTTGTATGTCTCCTGTAAATAACAGGAAGATTTTATGTTCGCTTGCTTTTTGAAACACGTCTCTCCGTGTGTGCACTACTGAGTGCACTTAAACCCGCGCGCACACACAGACGGAGGGCGAATTCCAAACGGCGCACCATATAAAAATATTATGTTGTTTTTCATTGCTCTATTCCTAAATTGTATGTGATCACAACGCGCTTAAGCAGCCACGTCACAGGATAATAAGTGAACGTTGTCTCAATGTCAAGTGAGCTAGAGTCCTTACCAGTGCCCAAACCTGCATACACAATATACTGATTCACAACCTCGGGAACAAATTGAGACACAGGGATACTGAAATACGTCCACACCGCAGACATGTTGCTTCAGACAAGCAGGTGCAGGTTGTGGTTTCTGTTTGCGTCATCACAACATTTCGGCCGTATTGTTTTGGTGATAAAAGTCTTTCGGGCCATATTCGGCCAAAAATTTTCGGTGCATCCCTACAATTTTCACAAAAAACTAATTCAAGCAGCTCACTGAAGATAAACAGTCAGTGATGAAATAAACCATAACATTATGACCACCTGCCTAAAATTGTGTAAGTCCCCCTTTTGCCACCAAACCAGCCCTGACCCGTCCACTAGGCCTTTCTATTAGAACCAGTGTTCACTTTTTCAGCAATTTCAGCTACAGTAGCTTGTCTGTTGGATCCAGCATTAGCTTCCCACGTGCATCAATGAGGCTTGGCCACCCGTGACCCTGTTGCCAGTTCACCCCTTTTCCTTCCTTGGACCACCCCACAAGAGCTCCAGTTTTGGAGATGCTCTGTCGTTTAGCCATCACAATTTCGCCACAAATAGACCTGCTATGTGTGTGTTTTAAACTGCAGTGCTTAATTACGTGTACAAACATTACGTCTTCATGACCACGCACACAGCAACGTGAGGGGGGCACATAACCTCGATAAAGACGATAGTCCAAAATCTCTACCGGTTGACAAATTTTTACCGATTTATCATACTACCGGTTTAATCGCCCATAAAACAAAATAAAAATAAAAATGCTCTGCTCGGCTTTGATTTTTTATGGGAGGACAGAAACAGTACTGTACCAAAATGCTGTCAGTGTAGACACACAGTGCATTTTAGTGCATTAAAGTGTTTCCATGCACTGAGCCGTATGCAGATCTGTATGATATTTTTGAAAAAAACTTTTCGCTCCCATGAATCTCGCTTTTCTCAGATAAGAGAAAAATAGAAATACAATTAAGACATTAATAGAAAGACATACAGAGAGCTTTTATCAGACAAGGGGCATCCACAACATTACCGGACATTCAAACATCACATACAGTATCAAATACATCAATCTGATTGTCTTACCTCTATGTCTGTTTGTAGTTTTATCAAACATTAGCATGGCATCTTCTACCTGAAAAATAAAAACACAAAACACTCTCATGAGGACTGTTTGAATTTATACATACAGACACAGAAACACATTGACTGTCCTCCGGTCACAGCAGTACAAATACATGACAAGACAGACTAATTTTTGGCTGAATGGTTCCATAAAGAACCATTAACATCCAAAAAAACTTTCTGTTTGACAAAAGGTTCGTTATATGATATAAAGTTATGAAAGAATGGTTCTTCTAAGAACCTTTAACTGAATGGTTCTATTGAGGAACCAAAATGGTTCTATTACGACATCGCTGTAAACTTAATTGGAAAAAAAATTACAATTTACAATGTGCTCAACGTTTTCTAAAGCAAACACACAAACTAATTCAGAGACATTAACCCTTCATGACTCACAGCCGCATCTGTAACAATGACACACATACATATCAATATACGCCTGCCCTCTGTAGAAGTGAGATAGCATCTCAGAGGGAGACAAAGCGCCCCATGTGTCCGTATGCTGCTTGCCTCCTGGATACGGTCGCTAGGTAACATGAGGATCTGTCTGAGTGTAACAGACGGACCGTCCAGCACAGCGGGAGACCCCAGCATGAGGACGGCAGGTACACACCCACATCCATACACAAAGACAGGTGTGTTTTGAAATTGTTTTCTAAAGTATGAATCCTAGACTTGAACCTGTCACTAATATAAGTAGCACAGATCAAAACAGGGAGCAAGGTCGCTTACGATTAAAGGGACAATATGCTGTGCCCATCCACCTAAAGTTAAACACCAAAAACTTGCCAAATCTGCATCCTCCTACTAAACTCACTAAACTGAACCAAACCAGGTCAGACTGCGTATAGAAACTTTTACTGGACAACTGTGTCTCTTAAAAGACTTCTAAACATAACCATGGATTTGCATGTAAACACTTTTAAAATTAAAGGTGCTTAAAAGATTCTTAACAGTGATGCCACAGAAGAACCCATTAGAGAACCAATTTAACATTTTAATTGAAGAAGTGTGCACAAGACAGGACACCTTCATAATCACGACATGACATATGTCATGAACATGAAGGAGATTTTTGTCATTAAGTGTCATTTGTTCAAATATGCCATTTTTAATGCAAAGATGACATTGTTTGTATTGTCTTTGTTATGACAACTTGACATTAACCAGTACATTATAACTTTTCATAAATCTTTCATAAACATGATATAGCAGAATAATTATCAAACTTAAGAAACTACCTAGCTTTATGGGTTAACATTACTGTACTTTAAACTGTCATTTAAATGTCATTAAGTGTTAATACTATGTCAAATAGTTTAATAACAGCATCATAAGTATTTTTCTTGACCTCAGCTACAGTGGTACAAACTTAATAACAGTTTGTAAATGTGCATAAAATCTCCTTTATGTTTATGGCACGTGTCATGTCACGATCATAAAGGTGTCATGTCAGTCTTATGAAGACCGAACCTTTAAGTCAAATATTCTTATAGTGCGTTCACACCAGACGCGGTAGAGGCGGCAAAAACACTCGCATGTAGTTGGACGCTCAAACATTTTTTCGCACGTGGAAAGCTGCGCTTGAAATTCTACTCTTTTGAGACATTCACGCGAAAATTTGCGTCATGGGAGGGGCTTCTGCGACTCCGCTCGCTTCCTGTAATCACGTCACTACTAGAGCAAGCTCTTGATTGGTTAACGTGTCGCAAATATCCGCCAAAATACTGATTTTTCAACTTGCGCGTTTTCCGAGACAACACTAAATTCGTGCAGAACGTGCCATCCGCGCCGTGATATTCGCGCTTACCACGCTGCAGGATGCCTATTCGCGTCTTTGCATTGACTTAAAGGAATATTCAATTTTCTTAAAAGAAAAATCCAACATTGCAGGATTTTTCTCATTTTAATGGACTTTAATAGAGCCCAACATTTAATACTTAACTCAACACTTAACAGTTTTTTTCAACGGAGTTTCAAAGGTCTATAAACGATCCCAAACGAGGCATAAGGGTCTTATCTAGCGAAACGATTGTCAATTTTGACAAGAAAAATAAAAAATATGTACTTTTAAACCACAACTTTTCGTGTAGGTCCGGTCCAGCGCGATCTAACCTAAATGCGTAGTGACGTAGGGAGGTCACGTGTTACATATATAAAACGCACATTTGCGGACCATTTTAAACAATAAACTGACACAAAGACATTAATTAGTATCAGTTGACATACAACAACGTAGGAACGGTCCTCTTTCAAGACGCTTGTAAACACTGGGGCGGAGTTTCGCGTTCGTCCTCTGTGACCTCTTGACGTCATGACGTATTGCGTGGGGTCAGCTGGCGCATCACGACCGGATCTACATGACGAGAAGTTTAAAAGTGTATATTTGTTATTTTTATTGTCAAAAATGACAATCGTTTTGCTAGATAAGACCCTTATGCCTTGTTTGGGATTGTTTATAGTCCTTTGAAACTCTATTAAAGTCCATTAAAATTAGAAAAATCCTGCAATGTTTTCCTCAAAAAACATAATTTCTTCTTGACTGAACAAAGAAAGACATCAACATTTTGGATGACATGGTGGTGAGTAAATTATCTGGATTTTTCTTTTAAAAAATGGACTAATCCTTTAACATGTAAATCACTCGCGCTTGCCGCCTCTTCCACGTCTGGTGTGAATGCACCATTAGAAGAACCATTTATTTTATACATTTTTATCATGTAAAGCAGAGATGTTCAAACTGGGGATCGCACAGTGGGATAAGGTGGGTCGCGCAAAAGTCCCTTAGCTTATTTTGATATGATATACCATAAGTTATTTTGATACTGCAATTAAACTTACATTTCATTAATAAAATGACAAGGTAAATAAAAAAATGTGTTTTCATCATATTTACATAAAACATTGGTGGGTCCCGGTATAGATTATACCCATCTAAGTGGGTCGCAGAATAAAAAGTTTGATCTTAAGAACCTTTTTCACTATGAAGAACCGAAAGGAGATATTAAAGGTTCTTTATAGAACCATTTAGCCAAAAACAATTCATGAAGCACCCTTATTTACAAGAGTGCACTCAGAAACAAACAGGACAATACTAAAGTTGCAAAAAATATCTGAAATACGTCACACCCCAGTAACACACAGCTGTCTGGTGAAATCAGTGTAGTGTTGCAGCTCTTTTCAAAAGTGTCTTTCAGTGCACTCAGACTCTGCTATGGCTCTCTGCCTCTATCTGATAGGAGGTTAAGGACCTCTTCACACACACATGCGCGCACACACACAAATCTTTCAGTGCTCCAGAAAAGCAAAGGCTGGAAAGGCAGACATGGTTCTTATAACAACTGAAAATCCACTGGCCATTTATGAAAATCAAGATAAGTCGTCTGCTAACAGAGGATCAATGTTGGATGCATCAAATATACCTGCAGTACTGTTAGTACTGAAAATTGTTTATGAAAAAAAAACAGAAAATTCTAAACAAGACTTGTGTTGTTCCCAACCCACAATTTTCTTTTTTCTGTGAAACACAAAGGAAGATGTTAGACAGAATATTTCAAAGCCAATATTCACTTTCATTGTACAGAATGAATGTGAATGCTGACCAAGGCTGTAAATCACTCAACAGTCTTTCCTTTGTGTAACTCAAATATTTGAAACACCATGAGTGTGAGTAAACGGTGACAGAATTGTTTATATTTGTGTAGACCTTTCCTTTAACTCACACACATAACACGGGGATAAAAACTGAACGTGTGTCTGTCAGGTATGTCGATATGATTTTAAACATCTCTTGTTGAACAAAAACCCTATCCGTGTGAGCAAAATACAGGCAGACCATACAGACAGAAACTGTGAATAATTTACAAGAGAAACTGCAGCATCAATAAAACAGAGAAAGAGTCCGCCGAAACACATCCTGACAGATCAACCACACCGGTACAGTATTTATATTCAAACACATACAGAAGCAACGCTGCATGATCCATACAAGAAGTTCAACCAGATTAAATGTGTGTGTGTGAGGTCTCTGTATTTAAGATACAGTAAAAGCAGATCAATGTTTGAGCTCAGAATTAGACACGCACTCATACACATGATGAGATTTTTATCCCTACAAGGGCTTTCTATTAGGGCTGCATGAAATACGCATATAGAAATGTTTTGGAATAACTGAATGATTTTAATACTTTCAAAAATAATGGACAAAGTTTTGGTTGATGCGGACAGCAGAGAGACTTGTGAGACAGAGATAGTGATGCTTTCTTTTCCCAAAAATTATGGTGGTTATACAACCGTCAGTTTTTGAATCAAAACCGATTTTGCACACTTAAAGCATTACTGTACTGCATATTGCATATCTTATAATTTAGCAAATTATTGCATTTTCTTCACTATTGTCCAGCCCTACTTTCTATTGACCTCTGCTTTTACAGTAATACTGAGCAGACCACATTTTCTATTCCTTTAAGCGGCGTACTCTCTGCCAGCGACTTTGTCACTGTGTCTTGCTCCATCTCTTTCAATGAGGTAGTTACAAGGAGTTCCTAATTCTGGTTGTCCTAGTAGAAGTACACTAGACCAGTGGTACTCAAACTGGGGGCCAGGGCCCCAAGGGGGGCCACAAGCTGGTGCCAGGGGGACCCAGTTTTATGACATTTTTAAAAAACATTAATTTATCATGAATTCTGTGTAATTAAAGGGGACAGAGAATGAAAAACCATTTTTTCCTTGTCTTTGTTGAATAATGGTAGTCTACCCACATTCACAAACATACAAAAAGTGCTAGACATGCTAAACATCTCAGTCTCATAGAAATTCCTCTTTTAGAAATGTCAGCCAGAAAACGGCCCAATCTGAAAAACTGATGCTTATGACATCACAGGCATCTAACTGCCCCTCCACTTTAAAATAATTGGCTACATTTTTTGAGTGGCAGCAAAGTCAGCCAATCAGTAATGAGATTGCAAGTTAAGCCAGTAGGGGGAGCCAAATAGGTGCAAAACCACTTGTTTAAAATCCCCCACCCTAATAGAGCTATCTGAGAGAGGTTTTTAGGAAGCTTCTAAGGCATTACAGACACAAACAAAAATTTTTTGTCTACATGTCACATCACAGAACAAGAATAAATACCCCGTTCAATCATTCTATGTCACCTTTAAAGCTAAAAAATAAGGCTACTCACCAACAGCACTACTTTGTATAATTTAATATGTTTTGTTTAATAAAAAAGTTACGTTTTAGAACAAATTTGTCTGAAATTTTCTTTCGGGGGCCGCGAAAGGAAGCACCGTATACAAGGGTGGCTGCACGCTGAAAAAATTTGAGAACCACTGCACTAGACTTTGAGTAAATATGTAAATATTTTTGGGACGTTACTACGAATATGAGTGGGGAGTTCGTTGTCAATATAAGTTTTTTTTTTTTTTTGCTTCGTTCATTCTTGCGTTTCAGAAGGGAGAAGGGTCATGCCGTGACTTATCGTTTTTCTACTGCTCACTAGGGTTGGACATGGTTTCAAATTTATTGATTCCGATCCCAATTTCGATTCCGCTTATTGATTCCCATTCCTTGCAAATCTTGGTTTCGATTCCAAAAAGATGAAAAGCAATAACAGTCAAGCCTTTATAGATCAAAAATATTTATTTTGTGCTATTACTTACACAAAAAAGGAGACTACATACTTTGTTTTTTTCTGATTTTGAAAATGCATCCACACTTTTAAGCACCTTCCACCATGGTCCATCGTGTGAACAGACTATACGTATTCGAGCAAAAGGTCCTGCACACTGTGCGCAGATGGGTATAGGTCAGGGACTCGGGTCTTGGCAGATTAAGTGAAATTATGTGACCGTGCAGTGGAATCGAAATTGTAATTTTATAACAAGGATGCAAAACGAATTCGCATGTCAGAGTTCACCAGGCTTGAACTTTGGTATGCAGCGAAACGCGAAATATTTTCACCCAAGCTTGTGTTTTTCGTGTGATGTATTTGCATGCGTATTAATTCAAGTCAACAGAAACGAAAAGTGTAGTGTGACCGCCCCTTAACAGTCCACCGCAATAACTAACGAAAGACAGATTATGTAAGCTCAACTGCTTCCCCCTTATTGGTAGTCAAAGTCACTCATCATTTGCACTAAAGTAGCGTTTTCTCAACTTCGTTAAGTCGCTGGACACGCCCACTTCCTGTCACTGTAAGCTTCTAGTCGATGAATGATATTGCGATGCACTGCTATTGCTAGTTGCTGGTGGTGTGCATGCAGCTTTAACTTACACATTTGGCTTCGTTATATTTTATTGAAGCATTATTTAGTAAATTCATTAGGCCAAAGTGTGGGAATATTTGAAATACCTTAAAATGTAAGTAACTTCAGGTTTACCTACAAACTGAATCACCTAAATAAACTGTTTCAAATGATTCATCAATTTGCTTAAGTCATCACTTAATGTTTAAGTCAGTCCCAATGCAGCCATTGCTTTATTTTGTTCTAGTAAAACTCAATTTAAGGGCATTAACGCTGCTGTTTATTACCCCTTTGGTTTCATTATATATAAACTGCATCAAATAACGCTTTTCTAATGGTTACCCATCTCACAGTTTAGATCCAAAAACAAGATTGAACAATTTACAAAAGCACTAAAAAAACACTGGCTTAAAATACCTGCCTGTCTTTGGGTATCATGAGCTCATTGTATCATTCAAATTGAGATAAAAAAAAAAAACCAGGACTCCTGCACAAACTGCACTTGAAACCAAAGCATAGCATCACCAACACTTCTTAACCTTAAGCAATAGGCAAGAAACCAATCTCTCCCTCACTCCTGTCTTTCTTAAAAATACATGCAGCTTTTCCAGGCATTGCAGTTCAAATATTAATAATTCACTTTTCTGTAAAAGAAACATATTTACGATTTGTATTTGAAATGAAGATATAATCCAGACAAGCACAAGAGGCAAACGCTGAGGAATTCCTAGTCTTATTGGCTCAGACTGAGAATGTAGCGCATGAATGAATGATCTCTCATCTGATCCAGGATCAGGTCGCCGGCATTCCTAAGCTTCACAGCTCTGATGCTGCAAGCGCACTGCACACCACCAGCGACTTTGTTGCTGTGTGTCACCCATCTCTTTCATTGAGGTTGTTTCTAATTCTGGTTGTCTTAGTAACGGTTATAAACAGATTAGTAAAGGGCCGTTCACATTATAGCGATAACTATAATAATAAGTAAATTAGCGTCCACATCACTGGACGATAACAATCAATTTATGCTAATTCACTCACTCGTGCGGTACTCGCGCAAATCACTTGGCCTTTAATGGCATTAACTAATATTTCTTGTATCAGAGGCAGTGGTGCCTTGCCTTACAAACCCATTGGTCCAGCAGCACGCAATTTATATTTTAATCGTACAATAATAGTTTTACCTCGATTATCTTGTTTTTGTAATAATTTCAATCAAAAATCAAAATTGAAAATCAAAAACGATTAATTGCACAGCTCCATTCCTGTATGTCTGCTGTCTTTGTCTCATTCATGTATTATATTGTCTGTAACAGATCATTCAACTTAAAACAAGCAATTAGTCAAATACAATTCAAGAAAAATCCTCACAGTTTAAAGAAACATCTGTGCTACTGTAACTCTAATGTAAATATTCATGAGCCCTGTTTCTTAACCAACCAGGGCAAAGATGAGCTGATGCATATTCTATAGAAAACCTTGGCATGTCCACTGTTACCAAGGCGCCGGGAGGCTGATGAAGGGGGGGATGACTGGGGCGCGAGGTGATACGGCAATGGGGGGTGAAAGGGTCCATATAGGGGACAGATTGGCAGGCAGAGACCGACACCGCCATCCATCAGAGCATTTTAAAGACGAGGCAGCCGGGGAGGACAGACAATTATAGGTCATTTTATTAAAAGGCCTTTAATGTTTCAGGCACATCCTGACGGTGCACACACACACACATACGCACACTCCTCCGTTTAAAGGTGAAAATATTGTCCTTTGTGGCACAAAAAAGTAATTGGAGAGGTGAGAAATTCCTTTAGCCATAAGAAAATGGTTTAATATGGGTACCGTTCTGCCTCAATAACTGGGATTTTTTCCTCCCTTCTTTTTTTATAAACATCCATCTCTGTCTCTCATTGGCTTATCAGCACGCTAATTATATTAATCAACAGAAAAACTGGTTAATAAACCTGCTAATTGCTATGTAAATAGGTTTATCCTGACACTAACAGTGCCACAACAACTTTAATTTAAATAAATCTAAATATGTCAGTATTCATTTAGCACCATGACGAATGCCGGCGAGCGGTAAAGCAGCTGATGTCAGACCCCCGCCAACCCCCCGGCCCCTGCTATCTATTCATCTCATTTTTCTTCATTCCACTGCGAAAGCATCTGACAGCATCCAAGGGCCTCAACAATCTCCACCAGAAGCCAGTAAAAGCACATTTCCATCAGGGCTGACCGATCAATAACGGTGAGAGAAAGAGAGAGAGATAGAGATAAAAAGAGAGGCAGAGAAATAGAGAGATATGAAAAGAAATAAAAAGATAAATAGAGAATGATTAAGGCTCAACAAAGAGAAAGATGAGAGACAATGGAAAGAGAGATAGATAGAGACAAAGGAAGATGAAGACAGACAAAGAATAAGGGAGGGTGTCAGAGGAAGATGAAAAGAAAAAGATATATAGAGAGTTACAGATTTGGAAAACATATATATAGATTAAGAAAGACAGAAAGAAGCGATAGATGAGGAGATATAAAGAAAGAAAAGAGATGGAGAGACAGGTGAAAAAAGGCAGAGGCAGAAAGACAGGGTCATTTGTGTCATTTTCTATATAATGAGAAAAGTAATGGCATCTTTACTTTTTTCTCTCCCGACTGTGATTGGAGGTGAGGGCCATAGAACAGAAATTCACATCAATCCTTTCTCTCCGTCTGGCTCCGTTCCAAAACCAAGCGAGCTGCTGACGCTCATAGACTTTTGCGCTCCAATGATTTCCATTCATACTCATGTAAAAGAAAACATTGCATTCTGTAAAGTGTGGTGACCTGCCAATTCCTTTGATAAGACGACGTGTGACCAATAGAAGATCAAATGAGCTTCTTAGTTGAATTCAAAGAACCAAAACATTTCCACCTGTTGTAACAACGGTCACCCTAATGGGGTGCAATGATGCCTTAATGCTGGAAAACAACAAGATTTTGAGCCACAGAGCATCACTGTCTATCAGACGTTCTTCAACAGGCTTAGATCCTTCAAGACCTTTAAGAGGATCGCTGTTTTTATCAGAGACGCACAATGAGGTTTCAGACAAAGCAGAAATAAACCGAATCTCTCCTGTGTCAGATAATCTGCTCTAAAATGGAAATGCATAAAGAGCTTAAAAAGAAAAGAACTGAATTCAATTATACCTGTTAATTACATTCATCTCCAGTGTTTTCTTTCAGATTACGTTCTAATCTCTTTTAAATGCCGTTTCGGTAATATGACATTTCCCAATAATAAATGTCAGTCAAATCTTTTCTGTTGCATTTCATGTGTGGGGAAAGCGCGCCAGCTGCTTTGAATGACACAACCCTCTTTTGTCACGGCAGACACAGCCTGCGTCCTTATTTAAATACTGCGCTGTGTTGCTGTACTTATTTCATCTTGGATTACCATGACAGCTATTTTTAGTCAGGGGGGTTTTTAACACGGAGGAGATGCTGTAATACACGCTGGAAAAATATGACAGGGATGTTGGGTACTCTGCTGAGAGCAGGATGATAGAGCGAAATCTCTGCGTCTGTCATCTGTGGGGGTTTTTCCTTAGCCCCGGAGGCAGTTATATTGAAGTTTCAGATCTGCATGTGGGTTAAATAAGGAGTTTTAGGTTGGTAAAATTGTAATGAAATAAAATATGGCAGCTTTAGGAATGGAAATGGGACATTTAAGATAAAAGCCAACTACAACATGCATAATCTGAACCAGACAAAGTGTTTCTGTGGCTCAGTAAAGCATTGTGTTAGCAGCGCAAAAGTTCACGGGTTCGCACACGCATACTGATAACCTTGTAAATTATTGCAAGTCGCTTAAAAGCGTATGCCAAATACATGAAGTAAAAAGTGTTTTAACCTGATTTAAGAGCTAAAGGAGCAATAAAGGATAACAATGTTATTAGGGCTGCCGAATGATTAGTCGTGATTTTTTGTTTACATAATTATTATTAACTGTACATCAACATATATAATATATAAATACACACACATGCATGCATGATTTTAAGTAAAAAAAAATATATAATGAATATTTATATTTATATACTATATAAATTATATGTAAATATAAAAAATGTATATAGACATGCAAATATGTTTTAAATAAATACATGCATGTGTGTGTGTTTTAGGGGTGTCACGATTCTCCAAATCCTCGATTCGATTACATTTTCGATTCTAAGGTCACGATTCGATTCAATTCTCGATTTTTGAAATGACAATTAAAATGCCATTAATATTTATTATTATTATTATAGTTACACATTAGCATACACATTTCGTGCTTTTCCTCGCATGGTGGTTTTTGGGCTACACTTACCCGAGAGAACTTGTAGAAAGGATTTCTTCTTGCACGCACATGGACTTAATGCGCACGTCTTAGACTGGCATCTGACATAAAACCATATAAGCAGCTGCGCTTCTCTCGGTCTCACGTGCACGCGCTCTCGCATCTGTTCGAAAACTAAACATAAACTGAAGTAGTAATCCTTACATATTTGTTCAGTTTTATGCGTTTCATGGGAGCTGAGGCAAACTATCCCTTTTGTTTAAAATATAATCCGCTGCCTCTTGGCGCCTCATTCTCACGCGCGTGCAGAGAGCTGCGCTCTGTCTAAAGGAAGATCAGTAGGTAGTAATCCTGTTTATGATATGCATTTCAAGGATTTGTAGCAATACATCACTCGTGTTTAAAATATAAATATCTTAGAGGTTTTTCCCCGCTTGGCAAGCCGACCGGACGTGACATGGGGGCGTGGCAGATTGACAATCCCATTTTTTAATTCGAAGTTCGAGGCTGTGACTTAATTTCGATCAATTTCGATTTAAAATCGAAATCGTGACACCCTTAGTGCGTTTATATATACATTATACGTTACACACACATTAAATATGTAAACAAAAACTTTTATTTTGCAAACAATTAGTCGCGAATAATCGTTAGGCAGCTCTAAATGTTATTCAATATTAATGTTAATCACATTATTAGCAATTGTAAAAAAAAAAATCACATTTGCTAATCTTAATAGCAAAGTTAAATCAAAATTATGCCAAGATGAAAAAAGCAATCTATCCTTCAAACCCATATGACAGTTTAGGTCGATTGTCCATTCCTGCAAATACTACACATAGATCAGTTTACTAAATTCGCACATATAAGTGAAACTTTTACGTACGGTAAGCATGAAATTATATATTGGGAAACAATTTTGCAATGATGACATAATGCGGTATAATTTTCAAATTAAAACCAGCCATGCCACACACACATCCTGAAAAGTGAAGCCAAAACATTTTGATCGCACCCTGGTGGCTGGCTGAAGTATAGGTTTCAAACCGTGTCCACTCCATGTAAATAAATAGGACGTGAGCCAAACTTAAAAATCAAATTACACTTCAAATAAATTATTCTCAACTATGGTTTTCATCACTTCAGTTATTTCTTATCATGTTGATGTACGTTTAAGTGTTAGTTTTGGTTTAAGTTGGCTATTAGATGCTATTAAAAAGTGGTCTGACATATTGATTTGTGTGTTTGTAAAAAAGTCAAATGGAAAAATGGGCTGGACTTAGATACCGTGGCTTGACCTCACGATCACTACTACGCAGACTCTGGCTTTAAATGACGACATCGTTGCAAAATGTCTGCGGCCATTTAAAAAAAAAAAATCTGGTTTTATTCTAGTCTATGATTTATTAATTGTATCTATATTACAGGTGGGCGATAAATTGCCTGCGATTCTCATCCGTATCTCATCAGTAAAGCCGGTTTCATGATAAGTATTAAATTCCCATCACCTGCTTTCAGATGGAGGGGCATTTACTACACAGAGCCATATTTCACGAGAAGCTCTGCAAAATCGCATAAATTAACAGAGGTAATTTGTCCACGATTATGAACCTGAATTTGTCTAGCTTCTCTGTGAAATACGACTCTGTGTAGCAAATGCCGCTCCATCTGAAAGCAGGTGATGGCGATTTACTACTAATCACGAAAACGGCTTTACTGATGAGATTCGATTCGCATAGATACGCATGAGAATCACCGGTGATTTATCGCGCACCCCTAATTTATATTAAACATTAGTGCATTTTGAGCAAATAATGTAACCCATTTTATTTATTATATAACATTCTTGACACATATCTATAGGTGGTAATAAGCTGCAGTGCTGGCACTAGAGGGCACTTCTCTTTAAAATGTAACTGTCGGTTGTGATAAGCTGCGTGCACAAACAACCTATAGGGTCATTTTTTCAGAAACAGTCTCAAATAATTTAAACCCACCAGATCTCCAATTCACATACAAGCAGCATGTGAGGTAACACCATGTACAGGTGTTAAAGTAAATGCAGTATGTGATTCATTCCCCTTCACAGGTTTGATATGAGTGTGTGTTCATGTGACACTTCTGGGCTCGTCCTGATAAAGAGTAATTCGCACCCTGTCTGAGTCACATGACTTTACCATGAGAAGGTTTATCATCTTCTCACACCTCCAATTACCATGACAACATTACAATTCTCCTGCCACAATACAACCGCTTTAACCTGTGTCATTTTCTCTTCAATTTACACGCCACGTTAGACTGAAGCCTGCGCGTGTGTTGCTCCGGGCCCACCCGTAGCTGGCAGCCCCTGAATTGGATTCGATGTCTTTCATCTAGGGCTTTATAAAACAGAAACAAAAACAAATAACGAACATCAGCATTTACTGGCAAGACAGCCGCTGAGAAAATGATGGTGACAATATGCAGATCATATTGTTCACTGATGCCTAGAAGCTTGTGGCTTTAGATGCCAGTAAATAATGTATAATTCAGAAGCTCAGTGAGTCTTTGAAAATCGTGGCAGTCATCAAACCCAGAAGAAAGCTCTGGCCAACTGGCCTGCCTGTTACCACCTGGTATGAAAATCCATTTCAGGTCATTTGATCACAAGCAGTCAGTCAAGATATATTACTGTTTACACCTGATATTTACTGGGGTCAGAAAATAACCAAGACTTGAGGCAAAAATGCCTTCAAAAACTGACGATAATATGACAGCGACATTACTAGCTTGTGTGTAAGTTGCACTTAAGGAATGAATGTTTAAAATCTCACAGGTTAAAAACATCAATTAAGGAAAGTCGCTGAAATCCACAGGGCCGTTTTTCATTTGTGCGCTGAAGCCAGCTAACCGAGATAAGGTAGTTGCAGTCATTAGATGTAAAGTATATGATTGAATTTAGCTCTCCAATTTATGTCTTTTAAGAAAACTGGGGGGGGGGGGGGGCAGGCCCGCCTTGCCCCCCGTGGAGCTGTAACTTTATGTCTAAACTAAAACAAATGCTGTATCTGATCAGATTTCCTATCAAATGGTTTTGATTTTGTGAGTACACGGCACGCGTCATTTTAAATAAGTGTGTTGTTGCATGCTGATATCAGGTGTGCTGGAAAGTATCATGCTAATGTTGTGCATGTACACTGTCAATCAAAAACCTTTGATCTAAAACCTTTGACTGTCTCTGGCTGCATCATAATATGGTGTTTTAAAACACACACACACACACACACACACACACACACAAATATACATTGATATTTAATTTTAAAATATGTTCACAAACTGATTCACACGAGGGGAGCTTCCGTGGGGAATCCATGTGATCTTCCTGTCATTAAATGAAACACTATCTTCTAACGCAGCAGGTGTGTTGAAGTTTTCCAGACGTTTAAAGGTGAATTAACAAAGACCAAAGCAAAACCGCTCAGCCGGCTCTTGTCTTTTGTTCATAAAGAGAACGGTGCACGAGCTGAAAAACGTGTGTCGCTTACATCTGGCCCACTTTCGGTAACCTGCTTTCAGATGGGCTGCTTTCAAAGCGAATGTCCGCTCTCTGAAGTTTCTTACAGATTTATGTGAAACGTTAAGCAAATGCTGAGGACCTGAGGAGGGAAATACTAGAGCAGAACGGTGACCTGCCGACCTGAGACGGTAAAGCACAAAACCCCTGGAGGAGCATTTGAGCTTTAGGAAGGTTTAATGTAAGATAGACAGAGAGGAAATTAAATTTGGTGTGCGTGTGTACTTAAGGTGTAAATTTGTGTATTTACGGATGTGCGCTCAGTGTAAGTTCATACTAATAAAGCTCAAAGGAATCCGACTGCAAACATGTTGGCATCTTGATTACTGTTTGGATAACCTACCAACAAGTAAACAACTCCCTTAGAAATTTCAGAGAGAGAATAAGAGAGAGAGAGAGAGAGAGAGAAAGAGAGAGAGAGAAAGAGAGAGACATATGTTTATGATCAGACAGACATTCTTCTTATATGAATAAAACTCATCCAAGCTCAATCATATCCATACAATAACTACACATGATCCACACACAAAAGAAGATTCTGGTATATTCCTTCATCTGAGATTATAACAGCTTTACCTTCAGGTAATACGGAGTGGTATCGCTAAACCACAGGGTTTTCAAGGAATCAAAAATACAGCTTTTAAATTAGACCGATAACGTCAAATTCCAGTGGCGAGTTTTAAGGTGTAATCCTACTGAGGCATCAAGGCCCAGACCTTACACACACAGACACACACTGGCATATATATATGATGCCAGAAAGAAACTGCTCCAAATGTGCTCTTCAAATTGTTCAAAAGGTCAAAGGTAACCAGTTTCATACATTAAAGTGGCCTAGGGATGCAGCGATTAACCGGTTTCACAATTAACCGCGCTTTAAAACGTCACGATTAAGTAACTTTAAAGCCTTCGCTACACCGCGTGTTTTTGTTTCACGCACGCACGCACAAACCAGATCCACGAAGCACCAAGAGGCGCATGCGTCATGATGCATTGTATGACAAAGCTCCTCGTTCAAAAGAGTATGTGCGCGTGACGCGTCTCTTGGTTGTTCGTGCATCTGGTTTGTGTGTGACTGTGTGTGTGTGTGTATGTGTGTGTGTGGGTGGGTGTATGTGTGCGCGCGCACCTGCATCCGTACATGAAAGAGCCACACTTCAATCGGTCTACTCTGTACAGCATTAAAAACCTCCTGCTCGCGGATCAAACCCGGGCGGGGCTCCTGGTGGTCTGACTGCATTTCATTACGTTGAATTATTTTAACGCGTTAATGATTAATTAATGAATAGCATGAGTTAACACGTTAATCTTGCCACCCCTAATATTTATATTTGATTTTTGTGTAATATTAAGCTACACCTGTCAAAATGACTGGCAGTACCTGGCCCAGGATGACCCTGTGTTATTATTCGTTTTGAGAGGCTCTTATCATTTTTACTTCATATATTTTACTTCAATACTTCAAACAAACCAAAATAATATAACTTTATTCAGTCCAAATGTAAAATTACATTTATTCAAAAGATCATTAAAACGAATAGCCTACAGGTTTTAAAGGCACCTATACTGTTTAAGTCAAAGCCAGCTAAGTTATTATTATTATCATTTGTCCAAGAATTGTAGAAAAAATACACAAACTGAAAATACAGAAAACTGTAGCAATTGATAAAAAATTTATTCATGTGATTTTATACATTAATGTTGTGAAATAAATGAATCCTAAATAACCGTAATAACCGTACAACCGTGATTATTTATCAGACTATAACCGTACCATCAAAATCTATAATCGCTGCATCCCTAAAGTGGCCTTTAGATTTTTGAAAACTGTGAGCAATAGAAATGGAGATCATTCCTGAAAACCTATTTGGAGAAACACTGCAACATTCAGATGCGAAAAAAAAAATGCATCACAAAGTTAAAACAAAACAAACAAAGAAGTCAACTCAAACTCGGAGAATAAATGAATGAGAGAGAATGAGAAGATTAGCGTGACATGAGTTTCTTTAAGAAAAAATAAGCCGTACAGTCCTGATCGAAGGAACTAATGGCTTTTATTGATCAATGGCACAGATTTTCTCTTTCATCTCTATTCGTAACTGACATCAGTTTAATTCAACTCAATTAAAACAACCTGCACTCAGGAGTTCTCTAACACCATTGAACCGGCTCAACCTGCCATCTGGCTCTACTCCACATCATTACCTCCTCTCTGCTCCACCGACATCTGTCAGTCAACTCCAAAGAAATTTCTCATGGCAGTATTTCAGACTTGTTTTTCACTAAACAAAGCTAAGCATCCATAAAACAAAATACATTTACTTTATGCAATATTGCAAACTGAGAAATGTAAAGAAAAAAGGCAAAATATGTGTTTTCATAGAAATCGAACAAAGGTAAGTTTTTATTTTATTTACTTTTTTCCCTTAGTTGCAAATATTTCTTATTTTAAAGAGCCCCTATTTTTCTTTTCACAATTATACATTTCCTTTGGTGTGTAAGTGTGTGTTAGTACATGTTAATGATCTGCAAAGTAACAATTCCCAAAGTCTATGATAACAAAAATTATCATCCCTAACTGAATCTCTTTTCTTTGACTACAATAAATGCCATCCCGTTTTTTCTTTGACTACTTCCGTAACGTGTCGACATAGACTTGATGTACATATATGGTAAGGAGCATAACATTTCCGCCGCACACTTAAGGTATTCGGCCAATCACAATGCACTAGATAGCTGGCCAATCAGAGCACTTTTCAAAACCAAGAGATTTGTACAATCGACGCATTTTTAGAAAGGCGGGGCATAAAGGAGCAACAAAAATGTACGGTATGTGGAAAATAATGTGTTTTAACTCTTTCACCGCTAGCGTTTTTAAAAAAAATTGCCAGCCAGCGGCAGCGTTTTTCATGATTTTCACCAAAGTTTAATGCCTTCCAGAAAATGTTCTTCTTTAAATATATAAATACAATATACCATAACAGACCCTCTGCTTTCACACAAAAAAAACTTTCATCCTACCTTCAGTGGTTCTTTTGTAATCAGCTTTTGAATATGGGTAGGTTTCTGCAAAAACACCACATTTTGAGCAAAAAGCAGAGATAATTAAATTTTTGTGACGGACTTTTCATAGAGATCCCATTCAGATTGATCTTTAAAACAGACACGGACATGCAGCAGCTTGCCATAGGGCAATACTTCCGGGTTTAAAAAGTTGCCACCTGGTGGATAATAGCGGTATTGCGGAAAGACGGAAAATCTCATCATTGGCGGGGAAGCGTTTTCTTTTAAATGACAAGATATCTCGTCAATGGGGGTGAAAGAGTTAACTATAAACCGCGTATACACATTGCATTACACTAAATACACAAAATAACGTTCTTTTTAAAAACATAATGTGACCCCTATATGTCCCATTTTTGGTTTGCTCTAAGAACATTTATTTGGTCAAATATGTTTAGATAATTTTAATAAAAGACAGACAAAAATATCTTGTTTAAAACACAGAGGTAATTTATTTGAATTATATAAAATCTTTTGAAAAAAAAAAAAATCACACAAAAAATGCTGGCTTATTTTAAATATATTTATTAAAATATGTTCACGTTTTATTCTACGACATGTAACACAAAAATAATAACCTAATTTGCAATTTGCGAGTCTTTAATAGGATGGTTGCTAACAAGTTGCTACGTGGGACTAGAGACGTTATCTGGGACTTTGATGTCATCATCACACATGAAGATCTCTAAAGCAATGCAACATGGGCACAACTCTCAACAAACATTCATCCACAGAGTATTTCCTTATCAGGAAACATGTTTTTAAATGTGTTTAATGAAGTTTGAAATGACGTTGATGTCGAGAGACTGTAGTGTAGTGGAAAAGATGAATGCACATTTATATATTGCAGTGTTTCCGCTATATACATTCAACCGTGGCGGCCCGCCACGCCTAAAACATCCCCGCCACGCCTGCGGTTGTGGATAGAAGGGATACAGCAAACGAAATCTCGCCGGATGAGCACTGTTTAATCCTAATCCTTCACCCAAACCCAACTCTAAACACAACATTTCACAGGATTGTAGGATGTATGTGTATCTCATGTAGCCAGAGCCGCTGTTTTCATCCTAAAAATCCTACCTCCAAATCTAATCCTAAACTTTTTGGCATTTTCTGTATCCCTTCTAGACAAAACCCGCGGCGGAAGCTCGCAAAATAAATAAAGCTATACCGAAATGTCCGCCCAGCAAGAAAGAAAAAATTCCTTTCTGGATTCGCGTTGTTCACTCATTTATAAATAAATCTCCTAAAATATCATAATTTCCCCCATGGGTTTAGTTTCATGCACAAATAGATTTAAATCAACGGATGATGATTAGGCTACGTCTCTGTTTTGAGAAATAATAATAAAATAAATAAGCCTACACGAAATATGTTACACTTAAATAGGTATCAGATTGACAAAACGAATAAAAAAGTATTTGAGTTTCTGTTCTTTTTTTGTGATGCGCTCTAAAACCAAAGCAGCAGAAAACACGTCATGTCTTTAATGATTTTAAATAAGCACAAGGTTTTCTCCTTATTGTGAGTTTACATAAATAAAAATACACAATTTACAGATTCGAATGTTATTTTACTTTTATCTGTCTGGCAATAAATTAAGGGTAATTTAAGTTGCAAGGTCATCACGCGTATGCTGTTCACAGGCGCATATACACGGACGCAGCGCGGGGCTGCGAGAAATTACATGATTAAACTTTCGATTTAACATATTACGAGTTTTTTGGACATTCATTTGTAATCACTGTACTCATATTATCAACTTATCTGGCCATTAGTTATTCAGAATATAGGCTATAAGCGCAGCACGCTGCTGACCGCTCAGCTGTCAGTCAATCTTCTGTGCTTTAGATCGACACTCACAAAGTTTCACATTAAATGATAAGATGTTTGTCCAAAAACAAAAGGCTAAATACTGAATACAACTCCTATAGGACTGCAAGACATTAGTCGAATCTGTTTGGAAGGAAACGTATTCCCGTGGAAGAGAAGGACGTTGGTAATAAAAACTGGAGGCAGACGGTGAGACGGTTTCATCTGTTTTCAGACGAAACAACAGGGTCGGGGTAGTGGGGTACCCGCGGGTGAAACTTCTAATATTTGATGTAACGGGTGTAATAATATTAACGTGTTATATGCGTTGTAGATCCAGGTCGGGACTCAATATGCGAGCGTGAACTGCGGGTCTAACATCCAAGAACAGAATTCGACTCGATTCCGACAGGTAACAGTTTTTAAATGTCCCCGTGCTTATTTGTGTTTAAGATCTGTCTGCGAAGAGCATAAAGGTTTCTATAACTGCGCGATTTGCGGTGACCGGGTCGGGCTCTTTATGTCAAACAGCCCGGGTGTGGAATAAATTGCTGCTGATGTCGGGTGTTCTGTCAATCACAGCGGTGCGGATTATCAAACAGGACTGTGCGTGACTTTGCAACAGCTCTGTAACGCTAAACCCGAGCACGAACTTGCACACTACATTAAAACTACAATGAAAGATCCGTATGAAGCTATAAAACTTACGTATTTTTTAAGAAAATACAGTTTAGATCAAACATAGAAAAGCAATATGCTTTAAATATAAGGAAAAGTAAATGACAGCATGAAAATGATAAAAAACACATGTTAGTTTACTGTAGCCTATTTTCTACATTAAAAAAAATAATGTACATTTATAATCATCATGGGCGTCCCCTGCCGCCACAGCTTGAAAAAATCCTAGAGGAAACACTGATATTGATTCAATAGATTTATAGAATTTTGGAAAAAAAACTAGTCATGGATTTATTGCATTTTGCGGAAAAAAATAATCTTTGAAAATCAATTATGGATTAGATTTTTTAATGTTTTTATAACCTAAAGATGCTATGTGAAAGATTGTAACAGAAAATAGTGGTTTTCATTCAGTCCCTTTCTTGGTATATAAAACACATTTTTACCAAAATTAGTTCAAATGGATTTATTGCGTTTTGAAACCAAACTCTTCAAATACACAGATATAGTGCATAAAAAAATCAACACAGTGCCTCTTTAAAGTCGTCTGAGCTTTGCAATGTGGTTAACTCATCCCTCTGTCCATCAAGAAGCACTTCTACCCCGCTTTCATTTCCTGCGTTGGCTGAAAAGAGTCCATGACCTTAGGCGAGCAGCCACCTGTTCTCTTTCACATATACGAAAGACACACAAAACTCTCTCAGTTGTCCGGCCTTATTAAAGTACATCACAGCATCTGTACACAGAGATCAGTTTCATCTATACCATTCCTCTGCTATGCAACCCACCCAAATTTGAGCTTGCTGAATCGGGGAGTGAGTAAAAATTCTTCATCACACTTCCTCGTTACCCCAGAGAAGCGGGGCATTGCGGGACTGTTGACATGAGCACACAGAATCCATAATTCATGAATTATGCTGAACAGACTGGCAAACATGCTGCTAGCAGCACTGACAACCCACAACTGAAATGTGTTTCCCTGCAAGAACGCGTCAGAAGAGAGCAGGAGGAATCTAGACTGCAGCGTATCCCGAGAAAATGAATGAATATGATGAAGGTTGCTGTAAGACGAGATCTTTTCTTCTCCAGCTGCCGCCATTGACTCTGTAAAATCACATTGCTAAATGAAAGCAGACAGACCACACGTCTTTTTGTCTTCTCTGCTATTGCACTTTTAACAGACCTGTGAATGATCAAGAGCATCAATAGAAAGAAAAAGACTTTCATCTCCTGACGGTGAGAGGCACAGAGAGAGCATTGTATCATCAGCGCATGGTAATTGTACAAAGCCTTCCTCTCCTCTCTTTGATTTCCGCCTGCTCTGACCAATGCCCTAACCTTTCTCTCTCTCTCTCGGTCTGCTAAAGCGCAGACTTTGAGCCGCACGGCTTTATTTCAGCACACCAGAGTTATTACCAGGAACGTCAGGCACTTCCATAAAAGATATGTTCAACTCCAAACCTCATATACAGATGGTGAGAGAAGACACACCAACCTGGAATATCTCAGAAATAATCCACTGAGATCAATATGTCTTGGCTATCCTCTCTTCTATCTGACGTATGTAATGCTAAGAATATCCATAGAGATGTGTCTTCTCCGCATCTTGGCCTTTCTTGCATCACCATGGACCAGATTTCACCTACTTTCCAATGTTAGACCAGCCTTTCCCCTCATTCGATTGGACAATGGAAAAACGCTGAAGCATTGGGCGCTTTTAGGGCGTTTTCACATTAGCACTTTTGGTGCGCACCCGGGTTCGATTGACATCAGAGTTCGCTACATTTGGATGATGTGAACGCAGTCTTCCAAACTCGGGTGCGCACCTGCGAAACGTACTCCAGTCCGCTTAAAAAGGGTGGTCTGGGGTCCGGTTCATGTGAACTCCAGATCGGTTCGCTGCTAATGTGAGCGCAATCGTACCAAATCGCGGAAGTGAACCACGGGTTTGGACCAGGCAATCGCCCCAAATGTGAAACCATCCTTAGGCTCTCAGCGCTCCTTCAAAAACACTTTCAAAAACTTTTGAAGGGGTACTGCCCCAGTGACAGGTAGGGACCATTTCTGTAACCATTTTTCCTTACAGTGTATGACTTTTGTGAGTATCTAACAATGTTTTAGGTAACTATAACTATTAGGTAACAAGGGTTCATCAGCCTTGATTTTGATAGTCAACCAGAACACCACCTCTCCTACTAGAGGTCTTCACAGGTCCACTTAGCTCCGAAAACCCCAGGTCCAACCCGAGACCCGATTGGGTTCGGGTCTTAAAGTTTCACGAGTGCCTCGGACACGGATTGGAAATAAAAATAGCGGCATCGGGTTTCAGGTAATTAAAAATAAATGTGTTTTTGCCGAACGGACCGAAGACCCAAACTCTCTTGCATGTGTCAATGTCCTTTTTAAACCTCTCCTGTTTGCCAAGAGCGCTTGCGACATTGTGTTGCTGGCGGTAGGTTCATTTTTGTTGAGACAAACATGGCAGTCAATTTTTAATGTAGCCTACATTTTAGCGATTACCTTGATGTCGTCATCAGATAACAAAGGAAAACAAATGGATCAGCTCGCCAAATGGAGTTTTGTCAGTGCCGTTTACATTCGGGTTAAAAAAAATTGCCACTGGTTCGGGTCGGACTCGGTCTAAATTTCTCGGGTTTGTCTCGGGTAGGGTCTTTCTTTAAAAAAAAAAAAAAACGTATTTATGCATGTCGGGTTTGGGTATAAAGTGATTCGGGTCATTTCAGGTCTCCTACGTGCCCAAGGTTCTTTAGCCTTTAATACCCAGAAGGCATTGCTATGCCACATTTCTCTCATACTACTTTAGTTTGGTTCTTATGTAAAATAATGGCACTAGAATGTTAAAAACTCTTGCTCGTGAGCTGGTGTCCGCCGTCACAGCCGGCTGTCATGGCAATTAAGACTCGTAATAAGATTTACAAGAATTTTCCTGATAAGAATCAGTTTTTAACTGAAGAAGAGCTGCGAGAGTCTCACTCAGCTAAGATAAACACACTCTCAGCTCTCCCAGGAATGATTCAGAGCCGATCTGTTATCCTAGTAAAAAAACTGAACCTTTCAGAAATGGAGACAACACGAGCCGACGGTGATGGGCTATGCACAGAAAGGCCAGCAAACAGACAAGCTGAAAGATTATTTGAACCAGAACCAAAGTCGCAATTGTATGCTCATGTGTGTGCATCGTGCATGCTTTAGGATCCTGTCTCACTCCCCCCGCACTTGTGGTTGGCTTTCGCCTAATTCTGCGTGTCCCGATTTCAGAGCAGATTGGGAAAAATCTGCTTGATTGAAGCCCCCGCAAGCGTCCAATCACAGCACTCCAACCTGCTGTCAGCTACCGATGGCATCATGGGAGCTGAGGTACGCGAGGACAGAGTGACTGGACGCACTATCAAACAGACACATGCAACATTAATGAAAAGTACATAAAAAAGACCTCTACAGGAGAGGGATGCGTGCACGTTCAAAACACTCCACCTAACTACTGATCAGAGACAGACTGAACCTGAAGGCAAATCAGAAATGTTCACTAAAGAGTTGTTAAGAGTCTAGACCTGGAGGGAGAGGAGGATCTAAGGACCTTTTTTGAGCATGCCGCTTTAAATTAATTAGTATTGGAGCACGGCAATGTGTGCGAATCTAGACCTCACACTGAGAACATTCGCCCCACCATCAACGTTTCTGTAGCTTATTGATCACCACTTAACTCTCCAGCTGGCGAGATATGAAATATTCATATTTCAATTTCGACAGCTGTTTTTAGAAGTCTTATAAATATCACCCAAATGCTTGGAAATTTTGCACCTCAACTTAAGCTCAATGGACAGGGTTTATAAGATATTGCCAATAACCACCAAAAGTATAAACTATTTAAAAAATATATTACTGCACTTACACTCAGGAATAAAAAAAAGAAAACCCATTTAAAGAGGACCTAATATGTACTATCTAGATACAGATATGTATACATTTATCCCGCAAAAGCGCAGTGCCGCATTACTAGGGTTGGGTACCGAAATGCGGTGCAAGCCTAAATGGGCGGTACCTACCAGACCGAATCAGAACACAGATTTCGGTGCCTCATTTCGGTGCCTCTTAAATACATGAACGGTTGACTGAAGTATTTTGCTCTCTGTAGCGCAAAAAGTATAATCACACAAGCACAGCACAATCGCTAGTTAAATTATACTGCACTCATATGGTGTAAATAATTTCCTCACTTACAAAATTCACATGAATGTGAAAGTCGGAAAGCTTTAATAATCCATAGGATTCAAGTTTGATTTCTTCGCTTAACTTAGGTGAGTTTGTTCATATTTTACATTGTTGTAGTTTTATATTGATAAAAAAACGGAAACCAATAATTTGTTTTGAAAAATCTAAGGATCATTAGATTTATTTATGTTATAGGCAGGTAAAATGATTTCTGTCTATTCGTTTTTGTTAAACGTTTCGTTTAATATAAGGGAGTCATTTTACTCGTTTATTGTTGTTGTGTTTGAATAAAAAAAAATGAACAAATAAGCATTCATAGTAATGAAAAATTATGTCAATTAAATCTTTAATTTATTTGTGTTTTAACGCAGATATCATCCGTTGAATTCATTTTATTAATAAACAAGCAATATAAGCAAGTTTGTCATTGGAGCTACTATTTTATTGGAGTTGAGAGTTAAGAGTAAATAATGAACAAACATTTAAAAAATTTATTTTATTAATAAATGGAAATATTAAATAATCTAATGTTAAAGATTAAATGTAGCCAACTTTTAAACTTCTTTGCCAAATATATTTTCATTTAAAATATGCGCTGTGTTTAATAAGTTTAAAATGTGAATCCTCATCTGCACATCCCTAATAATACAAATCGAAAAAAATTTGTAAGAACATATGTCCAGGTTATTTTTATATTCTGACTTAAAAGAACAATTTGGAAAATGAGATCCTCAGAGGAGCGCGTGAATGCCGCAATTGATCTGACGGCAGCTTATTTTGCTTATATGGTAACATTTCTTCAGAGAATTTGATTAAACGTATTACCTCACTAATGTTTTTATTAGTACTCCGGCTGATATTGGCCTGAGATGGGCCGCGCCAGTCACGAGTGTCAAGTTCATCGGAGACAAGCAGAAAGCGTCAAAACATGAATGGTTTCACAAGCCGAAAAGAAAATATTTGGGGTAAATTCCAAATGATGTTTTGCGCCATTGAAGGGCACTTCACGAAGAGGATGTCGCATGAACAGTCGATCCAAATAAAGAGAAAAAGACGCTGTATTTTATTGCTCTATTTGCCAAGTGTGTTTAATTAGCCACACTATGAGACACAAGTGCGCAACTTTCTCTAGAGTTCAAGAGATCTGATCTTTGAAGGGAATAGGACATAGGGAGGATCACTTTCGATTAGAACTCGCCCTTTATCTTTTTGTGAGCGGCAGCCGCGTAGGCTATAACCAATCATTAAACAGATTATTAACAACCAATCATAGAACATTTACGGAGCTCAAAGTGGAGTGTTGAGAAGATTTTATTTAATTCACAAATCAAAATCTCATAAAGAAGAAATCAAGAATGCAGGTCTTAAAAGATGATGGTGCTTTAGGCAAATCATTAATAAACAAATTATGACAAACAGAGAAGAATTTTCATTGTGTTTTTTGCTGTACTTCAATCTACCATCTTTTTGTGACTCTTCTTTTGAAGTACCGCTTTAGGCACCGGAACCGTTTTAAAAGTAGCGATTTAGCACCGGTATCGAAAAAACCCAAACAATACCCATCCCTACGCATTAACACGTTGGATGTGCATAATTTTCGAATAATTCAACGACCCGCTGTCAATTATTCCTTACTTGACGACTGTTATTGAATATTCAATTAGTACCAATATGCACATCTGAGGTTCTAATGGCGCTTTTTCATTGCATAGTACCCCACGTTTTAGGTCAAGTCAGCTAAATTTGGCTTGGTTAGCTTTTCCATCGAGTTTAGTAACACATAGGTGTGTCGTTATATTTGCGCTGCCTACTGCTGTGACATCAAACAAGTAAGAGCGTTGTTGGAAGGCTATACATCCCTATACATTCATTTCTCAGTCCACCACAAAATTAAAATTGACCATCACAAATAGATGTTTGCACATCGCGTTTATCACTACCTCTGTCTCACGTGACAGTTTCTGTACAAACACTCGTGGCGTCAGTCGACGCACTCCGCTATGCCTAATTTAAGTTGCATTTAAGCATATATGCGGACGTGCGCGTCACGAATGTGCCGTTACAAACTGCAAGTCTGGAAAAACTAGTATGGTGTTCCTGATTCTCAACCTGTAGATGTTTTTCATTGCTAAAAGGGAGTTTGGGAACTTACAGAATAGCACAGATGACAACATGTTTACTTGAGACAGCGCAAGCTAGCACGAAGGTAAAGCTAATCTTTAACATTATAGCGATGACGCTGGTAGTGACGATTCTCTCAGACCAATCAGTGATCTACAGTGTTTTTGTGTAACATTTTGGTATCAGCTCGGGTAGCTTGGAACCCCAACCGAGGTGGTACAAAAAAAAGTATTGGGTACTACTTACTGCACCCAGTAAACCGTGGGGTACTATGCAATGGAAAAGCGCCATAATATGAACTCTGACGATGCAAAGGTGTACTTTTAGAATGGGTATCGCACCAGTGACAGCTAGGGACCATTTTTTCTGACTGTGTGGACAATGGAAGTCTACTGGTGTGTACACACCAGAAGACAACTCATTTATTTGCAAACAAATAATTTGATTACATTAAATTTAATTAGGTTACATACAGAATCAATGCAAAGCTGTGAACCCAGACACCTCAGCATTTGGCTTTCCGGTGTATTTGGGACTTCCACAACATTTGTTGACATTATGCCATGAAGACATCGCACAATATTTTCATTTGCCAGAGTGAGGCAAACAAAAAAAGTTAAATCCCACAAGTCATCTCAAAGCAAATATTCGTATACAGCATTAGGGTCGAGACACTGCAATGAAATAAACACACTACACTACTGTTTACTATAGCCAGAAAACCCAAACATGATATGTGTTTAAATGAGACCTGTGTGATGAAATCAAAGCTACATTCATTTTTGAACTTTTGCCATTGCTATTTAAAGCCAGTAAACCTTTCACAAGACATGTATAAGCTTAGCAAAAAACTACCAATACACATGTTGACAACACAAAGTTTTTTCCAGCAGTACTAAAAGAAAAGTAGTTAAATAACAAAAATACCATTTAGATAAATCATTATTAAACACGCTACATATCTGCTTCAAACTATCCAGAAATGCCTTGCCACATAGTCTACAGTAAGCAGTTTTTCTTTGCATTTCAAACTTTGGAATGAGTCAGTTGTATTATTTTTAATAATACCACGGGGCTGTTAAATGCTTCTGATTGGGTGAGAAATGTTTCATGGGTATGCATTATTTTTCGATAAACGCACACCTGACCTGTCAAATGTCTTAAATAACCACCAGAGCAATGTCTAAGTGGAATATAAGCATGGTATAAATGAAATAATTGACCCCGGTCATTCAAATAATTTGAAAATAATGCACACTTCGTGTCGTGCCGCATTATCATCTTGGCCGTGCATTATTTTTAATAATTCACTGACCCGTCATAAATTATTTCTTAATTATACCATGGGGCTGTTAAATGCTTCATTTTGATTGGTTGAAAAATGTTCCAAGGGTATGCATTATTTTTTCATACACGCACACCTAAATAGTTCAATGTCATAAAATAACCATTATAGCAATGTTTGTGTTAACTGTGGTTTAAGCGGAATAATTGACTCCAGTCCTTTGATTATTCAAAAATAATGCACACCCGCGGTGAAACGTCAAAAGCGACATGCCGCATAACCACCTTGAATGTGCATTATTTTAGAATAATTCAATTATTCCTTACTGTTATCGAAAATTCAGTTAGTTGTTGCATCCCTAAAAGAAACACGTTATGTCCCAATGCTTTTAAAATAACCTTTTTTTTTACTTTGGACAGTTAAAACAGCATAAATAAATAGCTAGCATAAATAAAGAGCTACTAAAGGTGAAAAAACCATGAGCGTGAGAGGAGTGTACAACACTACAGGGCTTTCAGAGGCGATTGCAACGCTACACACATACACACATCATCAGGCAGAGGGCGAGGAGCCAACATCATCGTTCACAATCGCACGCTGTCCTCTATATAAAACTCTCTGTTTGCATTATCAGAAGTGTGAAAGAGGGAGAGATGTGTTTATTCTCACATTGTGTCCCGTACGCTCATATAACTCTGGCAGCGTTAAATCAGGATGTAACACAGTCATGTCAATAATGGCAGGCGCGAGTTGCTCTGTTAAGCTGTGTTTGCTGTGTGGGTGGTGCGGTGTGATTTCTCCGAGGGTTTGATTTAACACTCGCTCTCTCTTAGCAAGAAAAACCCTCGGTTTCGCTTTATCTCAACACACTTCAAGAGCAGTCGGAGGACAGACGCGGCTCTCCTCGACCCCGCAGAGGAACCGGGTTCAGATGCTCGCTGAACGTTTGCTATAATCAATGTCTTTGTGAGTGATCACGAGGAACGGCATCAGGTGTTTCAGATGAATCTTTTTTTTTTAGTGGCTGGTTTGTGTATGTTTATTGAGAGTCAAAGAGGAAAGATGGAGAGGGAGAGAGCCAACTAGGTGACACATACACTGGCATTATCTCCATCAGTCTAATGTTTGCATGCAGAAAGGGAAAATCTGAGCTGTTAACGGCATCTTTTACCCTGCAGCTATAATTACTGATAGCCTTCATGAAAATAACCATATCCAGAAGGCCATAAATGTACAAGTAAGTGTAAAAACGCACTCGCAGACGACTTAATTGTTTTGTCTGTCAAATGAAGTCATTACATGAGCCATTGCTAGCATCCCATGTTGGATTAGATATTTTAATAAAACAGCTGTGCAATTGATTTAGAATGAATTAAATAAGATTTTACCTTGAATCTGTTATTTACTTAATTAATCTGTTGAAGATCTGATTATCAAAGCTGACAGATGAGAAAAATATAATATTAACAGTAATGTGTTAGTTAAAAGGATATTTCACCCAAAAATGGAAATTTTGTCATTATTTACTCACTTTCAAGTTGTTCAAAACCTGTATAAATTTCATTCTTCTGCTCAACACAAAGGAAGATATTTGTAATCAAGCAGAAAGCAGGAGCACCATTGACTTTCATAGTTGAAATAAACAATACTGTGGAACTCAATGGTGCTCAAATACAAATGTATGTTTGGTTACAAATGTTGCTCAAAATAATGTGTTTAGCAGAACAAAGAAAGTTATGCAGATTGGTAACAACTTGTGGGAGCGTATGATTATACAATTTTAATTTTTGGGTGAATTATCACTTTAAATGTCTACGGCATGCTGTCAATTACTATTAGGGCTGGGCAAAAAAATAGATTTTTTCGATTAATTGTTTTTTTATAATTTATAATAATTTATAATTAATTTTTTAATAATTTTATCAAATTGATTTTTCTATTAATAATTTTTTTTTACGTGGTCGTTTCAAATTTTTTTCATATTTATTTACGCAAACATTGATTTAAGATTAACGTTAATCTAATTACTAGTCTTCTTCACTAAATGTCACCCTTTTTTCGCCTTGCGTGATGTTACCGAGGAGCGAGAGGCGAGCCTGTCATTCATTCATTCATTGCTTCAAATGGTGGTTTTAGGTGCTTCATCGACATAAAAAGTCAGAGGTATGGAAGCATTTTAGATTTCGCAAGCAAGACGACGACGATAGTGTTGTGGCTTTCAATTACTTTTTATTCATTACCCACTTGTAAACTTCTGTTTGCTGTCCTTTTTTATAGTATTTGTATTAAATCTATATTCATTGAGTTGAATCGAGAATCGAGTATAAAAACCGACCCGAGAACCGTAACGAGAATCGAAATTGAACCGATAGCGTGCAAATCGAAATCGAATCGTCTGGAACATCTGAATCGATACCCAGCCCTAATTACTATTTGATAATGTAAAACGTGTTCAACAAATGTCATTATCGATTAGTTTGGTCTGTGACATAACTTGTTGTGGGTTGTGGGTTTAATTCCCACGGAGCAAACATACTGATAAGAAATGTATACTTTAAATGCACTGCAATTCACTTTGGAGAAAAGCGCCTGCAAAATGCATAAATGTTAATGTAAAAGCTAATACAGCAATTCTTAACAAAGCTTTATAAACACATAGACAAAGAGGCGTAGTGGAGATCGCACCTTTTCTGTCGCGGCCCCTGCACTTTGGAATGAGGAGTTGTCTAACACTCATGGATGGCACTTTGGTCCATTTTAATGGTTTTGAAAGTGCTTTATAAATAAAAGTTGAGTTGAGTTGAGACATACAGGTGGAAACTGTGGTATGTGTGTCTGGTCTGCTTCTCTGATGCACTTCTGTTCTAAGGGTCTGACTGTAATGGGGCATACACACCAAACACAGATTCAACGATATGGACGAGTAGATTACATACAAAATCAATGCAAAGATAGGGCGCGGGGCGAAGCGACAGATCGAAAACACGCGCTATTTGCCTCAAATGCGTCCTAGCACAAGTTGAAAATATTCAAATCAAGCGAAAATATCGCATTACATAAAATTAAATCCTGCGAGTAATCTAGAGCAAGGAACACGATGATTTGTGTTTGGCATAACAGCCCTAAAAAGTCACTCAGCACCATGGACAGGGGACAGTCCAGCAGACTCAACATGAGACACAACTCGACACAAAAGATTGATCACAAATCTCTATTTAGACACTCATTTAGTGTCTCCTGTAACATACAACGTAGGAAGACATATATTACATACAAAAAATACAATAGTCTTTCCATAGAGGCAGTATAATAATGTAATTGTTAAGACCGATTTTCTTTCTGCCCGACCTCGGACTCAAGTCCTAGCGAGGGGGAGTTATGTGTGTGAGTTCTGTAAAAAAGTGGCGTCTTTGTCTCCATCCAGCATGTCTTTTTTGGAGCTGATGTCTCACACAGTCCTGTATATCAGGAGTTAGATCTAGAGGTCGACCCATTATGAATTTGGTGGTTTTCAATAACTATGGAGGAAAAAATTAACCATCTGAAAATAAATGCTGGGGACATTTACAAAAAAAAATCTATTGGTTGAAAACAAGTATGCAGACTTACGATTACCTACAGCTTATTACTATACTAACGTCACCTCTTGAGTTCACAAACAAGCCCAGCTCCTATTCCTGGCCGGCTGATGAATTTCATCTTCAGGTTGAGATGCATCATTCAGTGCCTCTCAGGGAGCAGATGGCGGGATTAGAGAGAAGGAAGCGTTTCCCTTAGGAATGAGAGAACAGATCTTTCTCTTCCTCTTCAGAAAGAGTGAGTCTTCATCTTCTTCTGGCCTAATGAGTCCTTAAGAGTTTCAAATGGCTTTTTGACTCAGAGACTCTACAGGAAGCAGCCCACCTGAGTCCCGAACGACTCTTTTCTTTAAACGGCTGCTCTATTATCAATGTTCAAGTCAAATTTTGATGTGTGGACCATGCTGAGACTGAAACTAGTGGAAAATCTGTGTGGTGAACATCCAACCAAAAGTAATTTAAGGGCACCATGTTGTTTAATAACAAAAAACTCTTCAGGTCAATCGTTAATGGTTTCAAACACAAAATTAATGATTTTATTGATCTTACATTTTATAATTTTGATTATTTATTAAAGGAAAACAACACCGTTTTTAAATATTTTACTATGTTCTTACCTCAACTTAAACTAATTAATACATACCTATCTTTATTCAATGCGTGCACTTAATCTTTGCGCTGTGCGTCGTGAATGTTTTAGCATTTAGCCTAGCCCCATTCATTCCTTAGGATCCAAACAGGGATGAATTTAGAAGCCACCAAACACTTCCATGTTTTCCTATTTAAAGACTGTTACATGAGTAGTTACACGAGTAAGTATGGTGGCACAAAATAAAACATGGCGGATAAAAATTGAAACGATATTATATGGCGGAACAGCACTTCAAACTTGGCGCGCAGTAACATCTTCACTCCTGACTACTCTTCCTCTAGCACAAACTTTTGTCAATATTACTGCACCCAAGGTCGAAGTGCTGCAAACAAAGTCCTCTTCTGCCATACAATATAGTTATACTCATATTTTAATAACATATGATGTCAATATGGTGGCCCTAATCAGATCTGTTTATGTGTATGGGTGTTTATTTGTGTGTGCGATTCTGTTTATCAAAATGACATCTCTCGATTTTTTACCGTCTCTCCAGGCCACTGCGAAACAGACGGCAAGCTGTCCACAGAGGACAGAAAAAGAGAGAGATGAAGAGCATCTTTGATACGTCCTGCTGGCCGAGGCCGAAATTCATCCAGGACAAAAAGGGCCGTGCAAACACAAAAGAGCTGGTGCGAATTTTAATTAGCCACTTAAAGAATGAAAGATTCTGCTCCCAGTTGCCCTGCTTTCTTAATGACAAGGAACTCTGCTCAGCTTTCCCAGGCACTCCGCCAAAACATTCAGTCTATTTTCTTCTTCTCTCTCTATCTGTTCTTTAATTAATCTGCTTTTCTCATTTGTAAGGTTTTGTTCCAGTAGCTTCACTGTTTTGCGCTCGTGAAAGAGAGGATGACTCTTCAACATGAGAGAGCGAAAACTTCAAAACCACCATTCTCTCTCCTCTATTGTCACTCATGGCATCTTCTCCATCAAAACCATCTGTTCCTGGGAACAAGAGTGTCACGGCTGTGAAAAACAGACCAATTCGGGCCCAACTGGTCGTAAAGCTTAATGTGGCTGTAATGCTCTGATATTACAGCAATGCTGCTCACACCAAGAGTCTCTGAACTTGAACTTGATCTCGCACTCTTACTCTTTAATAAGTGTGTGCGAGTAAGGGTTGTCATAACACCAAAATGAATTTAGTACCCAGTAACAACCCCCTTGAATTTTAATACCCCAACAGTATTTTAGTAAACACATAGTAAAAGAAACCAGCAGTGACTGGTGAATAAGGCTGTGTATTGGCAAGAATCTTGCTATGCGATACGCATCACAATACATGGGTTGCATTGCAATATGTTGTGATGCTGTAAAGCAAGACAACATATGAAGAGTTTCGTTGCAAAACTTTTTTTTATTTTTCAGAAATCTCATTTTTTGGTTGTGCATTCCAATTAATATCAATTCAACTGCAGTTGGTTTGTTTTGATTTAAACCTTCATACCTTAAACATACAGCTAAATAGCACCATAAAACAAAATAATAACATGATAACATAATAAACATGTTTTGACAAAAATTTTAAAAACTGAGTTATCTCGTTTTGCAACTAAACTTTTCATATTTTCCTATACATTCCACTTTATTTATTATGACTCAACTTGTATACTTAAATGTTCTGATTTCTTTGTATAAATTCAATATTTGGCTTGATGGCTACATCTGGTGGAAATTGTGTGTCAATAGCCCCCCCTTACTTATAAAAATGCTGATGTGTCAAATACTTTTTTATCCACGCTGTATTTCCTATTTTAGGGATATAGTACAATCAGGGTACCCCCAGGATTGTCAAACCTAAATTCAAGGCTTTTTAAGACCTTTTTAATACCACTTCAAATGAAATTTAATACCTACATCGCACCCATTCAGGTAGAATAAATCATTTTAAATACCGTAATATACCTCAAATAATTACTATTTAAAAGTGTTTGAACATTCATGACAACATGCCTCTGAAAGGCTGAGTCCAAGGCCCAAACGGCCTAACCCTTATCTTTACCCAACAATCAAATAGATTTCATAGATTTAAATGTACATTTATTGTAAATTTGAAAAACCCTAATTCAGGAATGGGCAACTGGAGGGCCAGGGGCCACATGCGGCCCTCCTCTTTATCTTGTGCAGCCCACCACGTTTTAATATGACCATTATGTCGGAGAAGGTAATTTATGTTAAAACAATAGCCTTGTTTGATTCATGAAATAAGCTGCAAACCAAACAATAACACCAATTTTAAGATATTAATTTTTTGCTGTTTAATATAGTTAAGATAATAACAACATCTAATAACACTCATCAGTAATGCTCTGAACCAGAACAATACTGACAAACAAAATTAACCATATTATGGCAAATGAAACAAAAAACCCTCAAACACAACAACAAATTAAAATGTAATGCTATTTTGACCCTAAAAAGACAAGAGATCTGTTCACTGCACCAAACAAAAAACTGGACACAAGCTCATATATGGATATATTTCTGTTTATCTTTTCTGTTAATCTTTATACAGAACCATACTAAAGTTTTCTAATGCTAACTTAGTGTGACAATGTAAATATGTAGCCTATAGTATATATTGCAAGATGATATTATCTAATTAAACAAAATATATAATAGCTTTCAAATTTGCGTTATTGTTGCAGCTTATTATTGCATGGATCACACAAGACTTTTGTTTAACATATAAATTACCTTCTCGACATAATGATCATATTAAAACGTGTCTTCTCTACCTAGATTTACTAGAGACGGATTGTGGAACAGAAGATTGTGTGTGTCACTGATTAAATCAAACAACCAATCACAGGTGCTTGGTCACCCGTCATTGTCCCGCCCCACAGTCCCAAAGACAACTTGATCGAGCAAGTGCGTGTTGTGCAGCTGCGAGCGCATAGAGAAAGTCGAGCAAGCGCTCATCCCAGCCTTTTTACTTAACTTTTTACTTTGCTCGCGTGACTGCGTTTGTGTGCTTTGAACAGAGGTGCGCTCTCGGGAGGACGTGTTTCTGCGTGCGAATAGTGTTCTGTGAACACGCAAGAATGATTTCCCCTTGCGCGAATAGTGTTCTGCGCATTTGCTAAGATGCTTTTCCGAACATGGTTAGTGTTCTGCGCTCGTATCTATCGCTCGCGCGTGGTTTTCGTGCACGCGAGTTTTGTTTCTGAATTAACAGCATATAAATCTATTGATCATTTGAAAAATTAAGACCTCCGTGAAAAAATCAAGACTTTGAGGTGAAATTCAATACCTTTTAAGGCCTTAATATGGGAAAATGAAATTCAATACTTTTTCAAGACTTTTAAGACTCCGCGGGTACCCTGTACAATATAATTTTAATTAAGCTGTCACTGAGAACACACCACCATATGCAAAATTTAGCAAAAACATTTGCGGAGTGCCCCTATGCTAGTACTTACTGACAAGTTGGAATGGAATAATTTACAAATCTCATAAACTTATATTTTATTCACAGTAGAATATAGATAACATACTAAATGTTGAAAGTGAGACATTTTGAAATGTCATGCCAAATATTGGCTGTTTTTGGATTTCATGAGAGCTACACATTCCAAAGAAGTAGGACAGGTAGCAATAATAGGCTGGAAAAGTTAAATGTAAAAAGAAATTTATACAGATTTGTAGGATTTTTGGGTAAACTCTTTCTTTAATACTGGTGCAAACCAAGATTATTATAGCTTTATTAATTTCTTTTAGATTTTATTGCCATTTTAAATTGATTTAATTTCTACTTTATTCACTGTAGTTAGTTTAATAAATTGTATTACTTGTAAAATGTAAAAAACCTGCAGAATTGTCAAAATCTTCAAAAAGTTACTTATTTAACCATTTTTAGATTTAGTTTCATTTAAGCATTTCATTTCAATCAAAATTTTCATACTAAACCTCATGCGAGATCTAAAAGTGTCTGTTAAGGTCAACTGAGAGTCGCCTTGCCCTCTCTGTTTTCTTCTCCTTGTATATCCAAAGTGGTTATGACATTCATGCCAAGAAAACTAATGATACACCATTACTGTCTGTCTTTCTGTCCGTGTCTTTTAATGCAGCTGTGTTAGCACTGCCCTCGGTGTGTGTGCAGGGGTCAAAAAGCAAGAGCATCAATCAACATGGCCGTTTGTATCCCTTCCGATCAAAACAAAAGAACACGCAGTCCAGCCTGTTAAGATTGTGAATCCCACTTAATTATTGTTTCTGATCTGGCAGACGGATAAATACAGCCTGCAGGTGACTCAGCATCTGCTAAACGGACTCGACTGCAACTCTACACATCAATTAAACATCACCTGATTATAAATGGCATTGTTCTCAGACACAGCTTGTCTGTACTATTTACATGACTGCGGTCAGAGTTTCTCATAAAAGCTTTGCTTTCAACCCTAGCTGCATTGCATTCTGGAATTATGTTAACCATAAAAATGACTGTGGTTGATTGTGCCAAAATTAGGTGCGTTAAAAACAGCGTGCATTTGTATTTTAGCTTCTAATCTAGGTAGGTAACTCACAATGCTTTGTATCTTTTGTGACTTATCTGACAAGCACTCTAATGCCTTTAAAACACAGGTACATCCTAACGCATGACTGTTCTCTCCAAACACATCAGGTGTGAAAACCAAATCTACATTGACATACGTATTCCTTCAGTCGTTTATCCGTCCCGAAAGGCCTTACAGACAGAAAAATCTGTCATTTGAATACTCAATGTGAACAAATGAGCTCAATCTGCAAGTTTTGGATCTTCAAGTGCAAGCATGTTTGTACAGCCGTCACCTGCAGTGACAGACCGTAAAATCCAAAGCATGGAAAATAAGTGCATGTATTAATATGCATGGCAAAATGTGCTATTACTCCAATTTTCATGGTGTGTGAAAGTGAGTGCGTGTGTGTTAGCCAATTAAAGCAGCGCAAACAGCTGTGAATAAACTCACACACAGTTTCACTCTAGATGCGTTTCAATTACACCAGCCAGTGCTCTATCTCACTCAAACACACACACACACTCACTCCTATGCTCACTCGCTCGCTCGCTCACTCACTCACTCACTCACTCACTCCACCTGTGCTATATAAAAGTCTTTCCTCTCAATACACATGAGAGTCACTTGACGAACAGAATGTGGAAAGAGGATGAAAGATGTTCATCCCATCAGACAAGCTGTGAGTGTATGTGTGCATGGAGACAGTAAGGTCAGGCTGGTTAATGAAGCAGTCTGTTAATGCTAATGATGATTACCTCTCTATACCTAAACATTCATTCACTTTAATCACTATACGCAAACACACACAAACACAAGCAAACTTAAAAAGGCAAACGTGCCCTCAACTAGAGCTATGTCACCCAATACAAAGTTTCACACAAGAAAAAACAGGCATAACTTCACATTAAAATGTTCATTATTTAAAAAAATAGCTTTGTTGTGTAAAAATTAGGGCTGTATAACGATTAATCGCGATAAATTGATTGCATTTTATTCTACAATCGATTAATCACGATTAATCGTTATCCAGCCCTAGATGTTTTAAAAATGCTATACACTACTATACTCCAGCCTAACACAAAAAAGCTATTGGGTGATTCTCGCGAAATTAGACTTATGAGATGTCATGAAACATTTTGATTTAAAAAGTAAATGCAAAGTAAGAGTATCAAAATAAGAAGCATACAGTTACAAACATCTCTTCATGTACTACTTTGCACATGTTTTCAAATGACATCATACAAACCAATTTTTTTCCACATTAAAGGGGAAATTTTTCATTACCGCAATGTGTCCATGACTGGATTTTGGTTCTTTGACATGGAAATATTTATAATTAAAAAATCTAAAAAATAACAAGCTTCAGTGCATGTTATACTCTAAACATTTACAGTAAAGAAACATGTGGTGATCATTGGTAAATGTAGAGACAATAATAAGGAATATAAATGTGTCCAAGAGCAATTTTCTCATCCTCGGCAACAGTTTTCAATCATTGTTTAAGCCCTCAAGGAACTAACATTTAAAAAAATATATAGTTGGAAGGGACATAAATGACTGTGACACTCAAGATGGCTACCAGGTAAGCAGTTCTTATTTTTTCTCTCCAGATAAAAGTAAAATTTTGTTTGTCATACAACCTAGAAAACGTTTTAGTTCTCATTACCGAAATATGAGCTTGTTATACATCTATTTAATGTAATATCATGTTGCGGTAATGATAATTTTTTATAATGATAATCTAAAAAATGTAAATAATTCTATAAAAATATTTTTTAAATCCTCTAAAAATAATGGTTGTAGTACGTTCAGACCTTAATCTTATGTGCAAAAAAATGGCTTCAAGGGCTTTTAAAAATTCTGATACTGGATACCTTTTAAGTCTGGATTTCGTGAAAATCAACCTATTGCGAGGGACTGTACATACAGAGAGAGAGAGAGAGAGAGAGAGAGAGAGAGAGAGAGAGAGAAAGAGAGAGAGAGAGAGAGAGAGAGAGCATGTACAGTAGTTGAATATTGCGTTACTTTCCCCATGTTTAAAAAATAATAAATTCAGGACTTTACAGCAATATAATCAGGTTTGTGTTGGCATAGGAAAAAATGTCTCTTTGTTATTTAGCAAAGCTAATACCCACACACACAAACACATACAAACGCCTCATCCAACACTCATACACAAAGATGATTCAACAGCTGGCAATACTGTATACTGCAATACCACTTTTACTCATCTACAGTATACTCGCTGTAAGTGAAGAATGTAGACAGGCTTCTTTCATTATTCATTGGCTACTGGTTATATTGAGTGTCCAGCCCAGGGTACCGCTGGAAGCAACCTGCAGATTTGTCACTGACGTCTGAGTATGTGTGACTAGAAAGGCATTTACTGAGAACCAGCAAACACAAGGCAAAGGACAGAGCAAAACACAATGTGCTCCAAAGAAAAAACAACATTACACGACAACTAACTAATACTGGAGAACAGACAGTGGAATATGTAACCTGATCCTACATACACACAAAATTAAATTAGCTTAACTGGTACAGCATTGCGTTAGTAGTTCAAAGGTCATGGGTTCAAATCTAAAGGAGCACACATACTGATAAAACGTATAGATTGAATGCACTGTTAGTTGCTTTGGATAAAAGTGTCTGCCATGCACAAATGTATATATAGCATAAAACAATAAAACAAACTGGCATCCAGTGACCCCCAGGGGTACTTGGTGGTCCCCAGAAAAATTCAGAGAAAATTGTACAATTTATTTATTAGGTATTTGTCTCTCAGTTCTTGCTACATACATTTCATAATCCTTTATATTTCCTTTCTAGTGTGTTTTTCTTATTACAGTCCCCTTTATCAAATTTTTGGGGGGTTATAATGTAGGATTCCTTGTGAAGCTGCTATGAAACAAGATTTATTGTAAAAGTAGCTGCAGTACAAATACATTAGAATTTAAAATGTATTTCTTTATGTTTATGCATTAGGCACTACTCTAAAGAGGGCATGTACACACCTAAGGGGGCAAGTGTTTACGCCTGCGGACGGTGTACAGTTTGTTTTCAATTGTTTCCAATGGCGCTCTGCATTTTTTGCGGCTTAGCCCTGAGCACCCAGAGTTTAAAAGTGTTTAACTTTGGGCGAACGCATAGCTCCTCCCTGTCACTTTTCACTTGGCCATCCAATCAAAGTGGAGGAGGGGCTGGACAAATACCACAACTACCAACTGGCGCATTGTACAAAGACTGATAAACAAAACAGAAGTATCATAGAAACCACAGTGCCCAGTTAAAAAACACTGGCAGGTGCCCACAGTTGGCATCTGGCTGGCATTTTCAGACACATTTAAATGCTTTGGTGTACAAACCCCCTAATGGCGCTTTTCCATTGCATAGTACCCCACGGTGGGTACTATGCAATGGAAATGCGCCATTAGTGTAGCCAATTCGTCGATATACATATAAATATACAAATTGCAATTATAAAAAGTTTAAAACCCTAGGTATAAAATACATACACACACACACATATATTATTTTACTATTTTACAATGTTCTCTTCAAGGACCATTTATAAAAATTAGTATTTTTTTACATCAAAAACATTCGTAATTTTAAAAAAACATGACCTTTTCCTTTTTACCATCCAACCATAATAGGAAATAATAAGTGGAAAATGTCAATAGTTAAAACGATGACCTACATTTGTGGTTACACTGCTAAGGCACCTTTGTGAAGCTGAAGGGAACTGACTGTACAGTGCGTACAGTACATCCATTAAATTGATTTTAAAAAGCAGCTGGTCAAAATTAATTGAGTGTGTTTGGAGTTAACGTTTGTCCTCAGAAGGGCTCTGGAATAAAATTTCATAGTTTGAACAGCTAATACACCTAATACAATGAGATTTATTCAAAATGTGCTTGAAGCACACACACACATTTTAAAGCAAGACCGTTTTAGTCAGAAAGTGAAATGTTCCCAGACGTTAAAATTTAACAGTGTTTTTCAGCCAAAGTATAGTGAAGTTTGAGACACGCACACACACAAATGCAGTTAAAGTGTGGAGGCTGTTCTTTAAAGGTCACATGAGCACTTAAGCAGCAAGAATAGTCCGTAACCATCTTCCTGTTTTTTTCCCTTTGTCACCAAAGACTAGAAGCTTCACACTCTTAACACACACATAGCCTGTCAACGTGATTATCTGTCTGTATAACTGACGAAGCGAAGCAGAAAACTGAAAATTACAGAAATTATCCAATTGAAATGAGTGGCATTAACCCTTCAAAGTGTAAAAGAGAGCGAGTGCGTCTGAACAAAATGGTGAGAACGATAAAACTTAATTAATAGTGAATAATAATAAATGATTGTGAGCACAGCGGATGAGATTGTAATTCAGCAGCTTTATCGGTGAACTAAAGACCCAGATTGTGTGAACAGCTGTTATGATACAAAAAACCTTGTGAAGATGCGCTAATTAAAGACATGTCGAAACAGGCCTTATTTCTCTGTCTAAATAAAGACAACAGAAGTGACAACTGTCAAATCTACAATTTTTATATGTAGGCATTGGCAAATGGTAAAAATCTTACTCGCAATCCTCTTATGAGACGGGAAGACTTTGAAGTCAAGGGATGCAAGCTATGAGGACACAGGCGCACACACGCACACTTTTTCAATGGTCAGGTAGATGGACCAGCAGGAGTCTGCCTTTTGCTTCACTCCCAATCGAAAATCAATTACCCAGAATACCTTGCTCCACATAGTCTCGCACAAAAGCTTGTGGCAGAGGTCCAGACCGCAAAACTCCATGGGTCGATCAGGGGCCAATAAAAAAGTGAAAGGTACTGTATGGGCGAAAGAAAAGACTGATGACCGAAGTCATAGACATATTTATCTTTGAACTACAAATTTGGGAAAAACTTAACTAAAATGTTTCCCATGATTTAAAAAACTTTGAGGGCCCTATTTTAATGATCTGAAATGCAAGTGTGAAGCGCAAAACGCAAGTGACTGTGTGGGCGCATCTTGGGTGCTGTTGCTATTTTCCCGGCGGGAAAAATAACTCTTGCGCCAGGCGCAAATCAATAAGGGGTTGGTCTGAAGTAGGTTCATTATTCATAGGTGTGGTTTGGGCGTAACGTCAAATAAACCAATCAGAACGCTATCCAACATTCCCTTTAAACGCAAGGGCGCAAGTTCCATGGCGGGTTGCTATTATTATGACGGATTTACCAGCGCACACCATGAGCGGTTCACAGCCGAGGAGACCGACGTTCTTGTAAGAGCAGTCAAAGACAGAGAAGTTGTTTTGTATGGGGATGGGAGAAACCCGCCCAAATCAGCGTAGGGTAAACAGGTGTGAGAGGAAATAGCCACAATTGTGTCATCAGCTGGCATCCCCAGGACGTTGCGCCGCAAGTGCTACAATGATGTCAGAAGACGGGGGAATCCCAAGCTTGCCAGCATAAATCGGGCAGGCCGTGTAACGGGATGTGGATCTGCCTCCACGCATGACCTGACGCCAGCAGAGGACATCGCTGCGTCCACCCTCACCGCTGAAAGTGTTGAAGGCGGTTTGGGGGCTTTGAGATCGAACCCAAGAAACGCAAGCAGTCCAACCCCAAAGTACACGGTGCAAAATACGAATGATACATGCGTCACTGACAAAGTCAATAGCGCTGGGTGCAAGATAGGGCCCTGAAGGTGTATGTTTAAAGGTGTATTGTGTAACTTTTAGAGCAGTGGTCTAAAACTACCGACCAGCATGCCATATACGGCCCTTCATCCCAATTCTCTGTGGCCCACGTCTGCTGTCAAAAAAATATAACATAATTCGGTTGCAGTATCGCATCGACACACCACTAGTGTGTAGTAATGTCAGTAATGAGTACTTGCGACAAACACAAAATATTAATGCGGAGAGTGACGATATCATCAATTAAAAAGAGGAACACAACACAGAGAAAAAGTGAATGCGGGTAGATCCCAAAATTGAATTGGAAGCAAATGAATACAAGTTCATCACAGCCAGTGTTTCGATCACTTAGCCAAAGATACACAGAAAATATACATTTATTCAATTTTGGAAATGGATGTTTTGACTATAAAGGTGTACTATTGCTTACAAACATCAAGGAAGAAAATATATATTAAATTTTACAAATAGAAAACAAAAGTATAGATGATAATAAATCTGAGTGGTTGTACGGGTTGAGTAGAGAGAGTTATGAATTCATTTCTGTGATTGCCTTCAGCAGAGCTGCATTAGAGGATCAGGGGTCATCTCAGACAGAGAAATGAAACCTCACCCACAAAATTCAATATAATTAAAACCTTTTTCAGAGTCACAGGGCTATAGACATTTTGAAACTATCTAAAATGTCTCCCCTAGGCAGTGGATTTCACCAGCATGAACGTTAAATCTGCAAGATTTTTCTGGAAGAGACTGACAGAAAAATTTATAAATATTCAATCGATTAATGTTTTCTCAAACATCTGTTTTATTTAAAAAAGCTTAGAACTGATAAACACTAAAGACATATTCAAGAAACAGATCATCAAAAACAAACAATTCTGTCACTCTTTACTAACCCACTTGTCATTTAAAACACATTATTTCTGCTGTGTTAAACAGAGTAGCATCAGTAAATTATGACTTGAATTTAGTTTGTTCCTTACATAAAACATTTATGGTACTTTTATGGTAGATTTATATTGACATTGTTGTCATTTTGAGTTTTAATGGTCACTGGTCACTCCATGTTGCGTGACCATTGAGATATTACTACTGCAATATTTGTTTCACAGACTTAAAATAGAATTTTTAAATATGCCGTATATCAATTATGGTGTAAACAAATGTCCAACCGTCCCTAAAACATCATTTATGTCTATGTAATGTATTCATACATTACAGGGAAAAGCTTTGTTTACTTAAAATATTTACCAAAAAAGCGATTACCCTACAAAGACACCCAAGCAAACATACAAGGGTGTTTGTTGAAGTGTGTGAAATAAGAGGCTTTAAACAAAAATCCTTCTAATCTGGAGCAAGATGTTAATTCATTCACTTCTAGCGTAACACTTCTTCCCTTGATACACACACAGAGGAGAAACAAGGACATAACTCTGTGTCTTTTAAAAGGACAGCCGGTGGGTAGAAGTCGTCTCGGGAGATTCTGTAAGTTTATGTACGGACGTACGTGACCGATCAAACCATAAAGGTAGAAACGACTTTTCTGCACAGTCAGCACTCATGCGCACACACAGTCTGAGAAACTCACACTGAGCCCAATTAGATTTCAGAAGTTCAGACAGCCAGTCTTTAGTTGACACTATGAAGAACATAACTAACTTGCAAAGCTTTGCAAAATGGTAACTTTGATAGGACGCGGGTGAATTAGGGTAAAGGAATGTTCTTGGTTTGAAACAACTTTAATAATACAACCTCTATTAACATCATCAGTTATAGGCTGATTATTATTGGCCTTTTTATAAGATGTAATACAAATCTCATGTGTGCCCAGAATGTGTCTGAAGTTTCAGCTCAAAATACACCACAGATCATTTGTTATAGCATGTAAAATGCACCTATTTGGGTGGGAGCAAAAACACACTGGGCCCTATCATACACCCGGTGCAATTTTCATGTCATATCATTTTCACATTTAGCGCCACGTTGTTTAAATAGCAAATGCATTTGCGCCCAGTTTTGCGCCCATGGGCATTCTGGTCTGAAAACAAGGTGTGTTCAGGTGCATTGTTGGCGCGTTGCTATTTTGAGGCAACCAAAATAGACTACGCCGCCCATTCCCAAACTGTGGTCGGCGAACCACTAGTGGTCCATGTGGGTACTGCAGGTGGTCCGTGTTAAGGCAAAATTAAATATAAAATAATATTTTTTTTTAAGAAAAATATATATTTTTTAAGAATCTGTAGTACTGATGTGATGACCAGTTATAGTTTTAGTGCTAGTAAGCCTAGTAAACCTTTAGAGGTGCAGATAAATTCAGGACTTTGTGTAGACATATTTTATTATGAGTAATGTGAGGTGGTCCGCGAAAATTCTTGATTACAAATAGTGGTCCACACACACAAAAAGTTTGAAAACCCCTGGACTACGCCATTGACCAACTTAAACCTAGCCTAAAGTCTATGGCGTAATATTGTTTTTGTTATTTAATGAGCGCGTTAGAAATATGCGCCTATAAACGAGACGACAATGCAGGTTTGCTTATCACATAGATGAATGCGCAGCAGCACAAAAAAGCTTTTAAATATGAAAAAGTAAAGCATTCAAATGTAGAGGAATAATTACAGAGTCTCTTGGACATAAATGAGGACAGATAAGACGTTAGAAGGCTTAAAGAGCTGCTTCACCACAGCCTGGTAAGTAAAAAATGCTTTGCTCTAAACAAAATGCATCTGTTTTTAAATGTTTTTTTTTTAATGCTACCCCACGGATTTATTGTATATGATGACTCTGTACCTGTGGATATGGTGAGATAAGAAATCTTTTTAAGTAATGCCTTTTAAAAATCCCATGGCGCTGTCAGAGTGCTGAAACAGCTCTACGCACGTTTGTAAATGATTATGTAGGATATCAATACATTTACAGCAATTAACAGTCTTACTTTCATGACTAAAAAAACGGCTTTTAAAGGTTTTAATAAAAAAATTAGATTTTCAATACAAAAAAGCAACAAATTTTTTTAACATTAATCTTAAACTGGTGGTCTTCTTCCTCCGCTTAGTTTTTCAGTTTGCAAATTCCGCTTTCTAAATAGGGATTAGGCATGGTGCCAGGCACAACTCTCATTGGTTTATTAACCAAAACACACCCATTACTCATTATGAAAATAGAAACAACCCTTTTAGGCAGTGCGCTTGGCAATTTCGACAAAATTGGGCCCGCTGTTTTAATGTCTTTTCCTTTAAATGCAAATGAGCCACAGCTCCTCACTCCCATACAAACAAACAGTGAGCACTTTCCATTAAAATAGATCTGAATAATACAGTCCGAGACAATAGTATTATCACTATTTTGTGGACAGCGTACAACTCGCTGTGAGCGGAAAATGTGGAAAGGCAGGACTGTAAGTGGGCGGGGCTTTATCAATGTGACATCACATTGATAAGAGAATCAAAACGGCATGTCTAATGAGACTACTTTGGTTTAATGAGAATTTTTTTCATCATATGTTGGTTGTGTTAAAAAATGTTCAAAAAAGTGGAGTGTCCCTTTAAGGTGGATTAAAACAATTCATTACACCAGACGGAACAAAAACAGATTATCACAACTGAGCAGTTTAAAGAAAAAATATTGCATTTAATAATATAACTCAAACACAAATTTATAAATCACTTGTCTTCAAAAGACCATCAGAAGCTGGGGAAAATATGACACCTGAATTTTTATTGCTCTTTGGATTAGATAGCAGCTGTCAGTCACAAGCTGATTATTAAAGACTTTGATGATCAACCTGTCAAATCCTCGAAAAACATTTGGGCCAAAAAGCTGCTGCCGTTTATTGTGTGTGATTCCTGCTGTGGCCCATTTAAGGATCAGTACGGAGTTCATAAACATTTTATTTGCAGAGGAACAAATATCACCCAAACACCTGTATGAACAAGGCTGACTTATGCAGCTTTAGGTACAGTACAGGAATCCAAGAGAACTGGAGCCCTCCTTAAAATGTCAAAGATCTGAAAAGGGGCGGACTATCTCAAGTATGTCCAGAAATCTCACTCAAACAGCAAGGAGATTTAAGTCAGCCCGTCTACCCCTGGGTGCAACAGCTGAAATGTTATCCAATCAAAGCCAGTCCCTTTACTGGAGCCTCTGAAAGCCATGAAAGCCCACTGAGATATTTATAGCTATTCTGACCCAAAACCTTTGTGAGCTGCCTACAGAGGGAACATTTTAAGGCATTTAAAACCACTTAGGTCTGTTTCAAAACACAAGCATCTTCATTATGCTGCCTACTAAGATACCTCATTTGGAAACCAATCCCACAGTGCACTGCTGCAAGCCAAAAATAAATCCAAAGATTGGGGATGAGAGAAATCTTTAACATAACACCAAAAGCAGTTATACAAAATACAGAGCATTGCATTGTTTGCCTCGCGTCACGCTTTATTGAGCGAGTTGTATTAATCGTACGACAAAGCTCCAAATCGCTCACTTATTATGAGTTCACATTCCAGTAATGATGCCGCAATAGGAGACAGCTGCTTCTGTAGGCAGATAACCAAGTTTTGGAGCACATCTACTGTCTTCATCAATGTTTCAACAAGATAACCAACTCTCTGGAGCAGTTCCTGCATGCTCAACATGTTTTCAGAGGAAATATGAAATAATTAACAAGCTTTTACTGTCTTTCTTTGCTTTTCACCTTCCTTTGGCTAATGCCTAACCAGTTCCTTTCCACTATGATTTTTCTTCTGCCTGCAGGCAGAGATGAAACAATAAAACCCTAGTCTACTGTTTCTAAATCTCTAAAGCACTGGTGTACAAAAATATTAAGAATAATGTGAGTAATCAGATGGGTTTTATTGGCAAGAAAGCAACTAAAATCCTATAAATTGTGTTAAAATAGCAGCATTTCAATCTAAAAACTGTAAACAGGACCGCAGCCATTTACAACACGTTTAAATTTATGCATCTGGCAGATGCTTATTCAAAGCGACTTACTTGCGTGCAAGGTACACGTTTTATTAGTATTGTATTCCCTGGGAACACATGACAGACTGATCAGTAACATAAAACTGAACATAAAAAGCACATAATAATGAAAATAAAGAAACTAAAAGAGAAACACAAGCGCACACACAGAAAAGTCACGAAATGTAAAGTTATAATAATGTGCACCTGCGACTAAAGGGCCGTTAAAGGGATATATATATATATATATATATATATATATATATATTTATCATTTTATATTAAAGAGAATAGCGGAGTTCACATCACAACTATAGCGATAAAGATACAATGAACAATATTGTTGGGATCGATTTTTTTCTCCATCTGATGAACGATAAACCATTGACAGCCAATCAAATCTATTTAAACTTAAAGTGCACGCTAGGGTGGTCCTTATTTTTCATCTTTTAAAAGTTCATGCTCTCACCCCACCAATATTTTTAAATAAATTAATAAAAAAGTAAATATTAATTAATATTTAAAGGTCCTTTAAGGTTTAACACATTCGCATTTTATGTTATACTTTGTGCTAGCATGTATAATTGTTTAATAATATATACTTATGGCAGCAATGGACTTATTTGACCATGATACGTGCAAATTAAAACTACTGTTTAGGGCTGGGTTTCGATTCAAATTTCAAGAATCGATTCGATTCCGATTCTCAAGATCTTGAATCAATTATCATTGTTCGATTCGAATCGATCCAATCTTCAAGATTTAGATAAGTGTTTTTGAAAAAAGCCCAAAATGGTGCCAGATAGGGGTGGGCGGAATGACCAAAAATCTATTCCACAGAATGAGTCATTTTATTTCACGGTAACTGTATATTTCATGGTATACATGTTTTTCAGTTTATATTGTTTTTGGATTATAAAAATGTGCAGTTATTTGCCACTCACTATAGCTTTTAACTGCTCACCACAGTTAAGTGAATTAGGCGTCAAACTACACCGCTCCAGCAGCGCACGTGTCACTGATATAAACGCGAGTTTTGTCTTAGCTTGCTTAAAGTTCAGAAAACTTTACAACTATTAGCATTATGTGCAAGAAGAACTCTTTATTTGGCGACCAGTTGTGCGCGCTTCAAGAAACCTCTGCTCGTCAGAGACCGGCTGCATGAGCACAGAGGGAGGGAGAGAGAGAGCGAGCGAGCGCTTATTATATTCACTGGCGCTTATTATAAAAATAACACAAATAACTCGTTCATTGGAATATTTTACATATAGATCGCGTTTTGAGCGTTTCAAGAGTTTTCAAAACAACCGCTTGCTTAACGTTACTGACCGCTATGTTCGTTGTTTTAATGTCCTTCCACCTCGCGCGCATGCGTGAATTCAATGACGCGGCAAGTTTAAGTTATTAATTATTAAATCGATTCTCTGAAGGAGTTAAGGATCGATCTTTAGAAATTAACATGAAAATCGATTCAGAATCGGTGAATCGATTTTTTCAACACAGCCCTACTACTATTTTAGTTTCAAAGCAAGAAAACAAAGACATTTTTTTACCCATTCTAAAGACCACCCCAGTGCAGGGGCTCTTAAAAATGAAAGTGGACAAGGTCGTTGCGGAGGTCTATAACATAAAATCACCTCGGGTATCCAGCGCTGATGCAGTTGCTGTGAAATTCCCTAAGTAATGCCTTTTTCCTACCACATTGACTACGCCAAAAGGTAAGAAAATTAGATTACACAAACTACTAGATTCACTGTTTAGAGTTACTCGATGTGTAAATGCAACAACAACAGCATATTTACATATTCAGCGACAAAAAAAATTCTCAGTGTTAGTTAATTCCATTAAGAAGTGATTTGTGCAAGTGCCGCACGCGTGAGCGAATTAGCATCAATTTATCATTATGGTCCGGTGATGTGGACGCTAATGTACTTATCATTATAGTTAACGTTGTAGTTATGGTTATAATGTGAATGGCCCTTAAGGCTTCTAAATCAAACCTTTCAGGTTCCAGAATCTAGCAGAGCTCAGACACCATAAAATAAGCAAACTTTAGAAAAAACGTGATTATAATGACCTCATTGACTTTTGTTTATTCTCGACGAGAAACATAAATCTTTAAAAGGTGAAAAACGACTGAGTTTCTAAGTGATTTTTGTAGCAGTGAACATCTGCTAATGGTCATTATATCCAGTTGGCTTAAGTTATTAAGCATTCATGTCACTAAAAGAACTAAAACGGCACACAGACAGCCGTCTGCTGTATTTTCTTTTTTACTGGCCTGCTATTTACAAAATCCGTATACACGAAACATCTGCCATGATATTACAAAACACATTTCCTGTGTCTGACCCTGGCATCTTTTATCCTTCCAAAAAACGTTTCTCTTTCCTTTGAGAGGAAGAACACACGCACCCTGAGGTGGCTGCTCTCTCTCTCTCTCTCTCTCTCTCTCTCTCTCTCTCTCTCTCTCTCTCTCTCTCTCTCTCTCTCGCTCTTCTCTGGAGGGAGTCGCTGTCAGCGGAGGCCAGCTGTGTCTCTGTGTGATGTTCAGAGCTGCACTTGAGTGAACTCTCTAGTATGTGTTCTGTTTCTTGTCTAAGCACACACCTGAGTGAAGAACATCAGTCTATACTCAATGACTGTTTTTTTCCTCTTATCTTTGTTCTGACTCTCAATTTCTCCCCATCACATTAAGCCAAGGAAACCAAACCAAAGAGCACATACCAAAAGAACTGAGCTAGAGTATAGGGTACAGTTTATATAACAGAAACAAGACGGATAGAAGTCGATATTGTGCCCTGCTGCACATTTTTTTTCTACATATTTGTGTGTTAGGTTTGCAATATTGTAAAAAACAACACTAGGGCTGGTATGTAAACAGTAGCCGTGTCCTTCAGAGGTGAGGACTCGTTGTTTGAAGGTCACAGCCTCTGAAGTCCATGAAGAGGACCGAAATGAGACTGTCTAGCCTATGAAGGCTGCACAGTTATCACCTGCTGTACACGCCACCACGGCTGTCACCGGGACACAGCAGAAACATTTCTGATTTATGGAACCAAATAAATGTGTAAATAAATATATATGTAACCAGAAAAAATACTGATTTTATTTGAGGAAATATGACACGTTGATGTAGATAAGGGTTGCTAAATAGCACTTAAAGCTCATAATCATAGGGGAACCATTTTTAGTGCTATATAGCACCTGTAAAGCATCTATGAAGAACCATCCGGGGGTGATATAGCACCACTATAACACCAGATATGGTTCTATATAGCACAATATGGTGCTACACAGATGCTACAAAGGTGCGATATTAGCACTTAAAATGGTTCCCCTATGATAATGAGCCAGTGAACCACTTTTAGTGCTATTTAGCATTGTTTGTTTTTAGAGTGTAACCAACAGAAAATCAAATTAACCAATCTCAGAAATATACAAAAGTAAAACGCAACATACACGGAATAATATATTAATACACAATATATTTTATAATACTAAAACAATGACAATTTTTCATAAAATGTGCACTTTTATTTAACAAAGGTTTTAAATGTTTATTTTAAAGGGATAGTTCGACCAAAAATGATATTAAACCCATGATTTACTCACCCCCAAGCTGTCCGAGTTGCATATGTCCATCGTTTTTGGATATTTTAGAAAATGTTTTAGATCTTTCAGTTGATTAAATGTAATGTTACGGGGTCAGTCCACGAACTTCAAGTCCAAAAAAGTGCGTCCATCCTTCACAAATTAAATCCAAACGGCTCCAGGATGATAAACAAAGGTCTTCTGAGGGTAATCCGCGTGATGTTGTTGTAGAAATATCCATATTTAAAACTAACGTAACGTAAATAAATACCTTTTGGTAGCGCCGCCATCTTAGACTCCTCTGTATTCAGGAGAGAGTATTAGCGTAGTGTACGCACTTTTCTTAGTGACGTATGACAAATTCGGAGGGCGGGGGCACAGAGCAGCAGCAGAGTAGCCTCCGTAGGCTGCGTAAGCTCTCATCCTGAATGCGGACGCGACTAAGATGGTGGTGCAACCGGAAGGTATTTATTTTCGTTAATAAAGTTTTAAATATGGATATTTCTACAACACCACCACGCGGATTACCCTCAGAAGACCTTTGTTTATCATCCTGGAGCCGTTTGGATTTAATTTGTGAAGGATGGACGCACTTTTTTGGACTTGAAGGTCGTGGACTATGGGTGGACCCCGTAACATTACATTTAATCAACTGAAAGATCTAAAACATTTTCTAAAATATCCAAAAATGTGTTTGTCTGAAAAACGATGGACATATGCAACTCGGACAGCTTGGGGGTGAGTAAATCATGGGTTTAATATCATTTTTGGCCAAACTTTCCCTTTAAAATATTCAGCCATTACAAGTGCGCAATAAATGTTGAGCCTAGGCTGTGAAAGATCAATTTGTTTTAACCTTCACAGCCCAGAGGAAGATGGACGCATTCTGTGGCTGCATTTTAAGCATCCTTTGAATCGGGACGGCCTTACTAGCCTACAGTCATGCTGCTGTGACACAATCAGTCTTATGCTACGTACACAACAAACACGAAGCATTGCGTTCCTCGCTCTAGATTACTCAAGGGATTTAACTTTCGCTTGAGTTGAATATTTTCAACTTGCGCGAAGACGTGTTTAAGGCAAATTTTCACAGCAATCGCTAGGGCTGTAATTAAATTGAGACGGACCCAGAATCGTATGGGTCCCAGGTCCTCCGTGAAGACCTTTAATGCATGTAACGTGAACGCACAACAATCTCATCGAGAGACACACAATGTGCTCACACGCAAAATGTGCAAAACGTTTTGATTCTCTTAGCAATGTGAGGTCACATTTTGCTTCTCACGCCAGCTTGAAACAGATACGACGTCATCTATTACAGACAATAACAAATACGTTTTGCCCTTTGTTGGATTTAAAGCGGTAACGTCTCCTCTTTGGAAAAGTAAAATAATTAAATATATATAGATTCTGAGGTAAACCAATTGATCTTTTTTAAAAGAATTGCGATAGCTTGATGAATCAATTTTTGCTCCCACTCCTAGCAATCACGCCACCCAATTTGCATCATTTGCACGAGTTCCCATCTATTGACGTCTTTGCATTGACATTGTATGTAATCTACTCACTCAAAACGTTGAATTTGCGTTTGGTGTGTCCCCACTAAAACTGTGATATAACAAATTTGTATAACAACATAAACATACAGTAGTGTCTCAAATGGCATAAAGAGCACAAAATCTTAACTTTTTATAAATTAAAAAATGGCAAAAGTTTTCTGTGAGAGCAGTGGTTCTCATAATTTTCTGCATGCATCCCTTCAAGGCCCACCCAGAGAAAATTCATGACATAAATCTTAACTTGAATTTTACAAAATATTTGTTTTGCTATTTTCCCATTGCAATTTTTCTGAGGTTTAATTACACATAATTTATTATAAATTAAATGTACTTTATAAAAATGTCATAAAACTGGGCCCCCAGCACCATTTTACAGCTCCCAGTTTGAGAACCACTGGGTAACGGAAAGGTGACAGTATATACATTATATTTTGTACAGTATAATAGCCTTTATGTCTATCTGTCCCTATAAACCACATATACAAGTGTGTAAGTGTCTGTGTGTGTTTGTGTGCGTGAGTTAGGAAAATGATCTTTGTAAAAATCACACCCGTTTCCTTTTCTCAGATCTTAACCAACCGCCACAACTACCGAAACACACATTCACACAAATTTAGGAACAAACACTACACACCCAGACATATAAAAGCACATAAACCACATTCATCTTTAACAAGAGCTTGGCTAGCTCACACGCGCACAGACTCACACGCGCAAACACACAATTCATGACATTTCGACTCACTAAGACATTCCAAACATGTCCAATCCAGACATTTGAATGGCCTGACCGCCGTCTTCCTCTCTCTCTCTCTTCACGTCTGTCTGTCTGTCTCTCTCTCTCTCTCTCTCAGCAGATGAGTCTAAGGGATTGGCTTCCTGTCTGCAGGAGCCTCAGTGCTCCACAGACACATAGAGATAATGGCAGGGTGCTGCAGACGGGCAGTTTATTTAATAAACATACAAATCCACCTGACAAACAGACATGTGGCGTTAGAGAGAGAGAGAAAGAAAGAGAGAGACAGACAACGAGTGCTAAAACATAAGAGAGAGAGGCTCTGATTTCAGATGACACGCTCAATCACGCTGATTTGTTTGTGCTCTTAAAATCTTCTACGAGACACTAAAAAGAACAGAGGTGAGGAGCTAAACAAGCTTCATCTCATATAATCAAGTCAATCAAGTCCTGCTCCATCTCCATGATTGCGACTGGCGTGGTGAAGATTTACTCTCCCGTTTCATATATAATGAAGGTAATAGCATGTTATATATATATTAGGTAATAACAGAAGTAGGGCTGAATCTTCAAGCTGATAATTGTGGCATCAATATTACTATTAAATGCTTAACTCCGCCTATATTGCTGACTCCACCCCCTGTTTATTTATATAGCACTTTATAAAATACATATTGTTAAGGGTCAAATTACACAAGTTTATTAAAGCCACAATATGTAGATTTTCACCACTAGAGATTGCTTTTACACAAAAAACACAATAACAATACGCCCTAGGGGTGGTTCACATTTCGCATCTAAAACTACGCCGACAACGCGACCGTCAGTTTGTTCTCGTCACATGACCTGCGGCATTCTGAAAAGTTGAGATGTTTTTAACTCGATGCGGTGTGGACGCGCCTGGAAAAAATGAGTGCGTCCCATACAGCGCGCCTACATTTGAAATAACAAACTTGAGCGCGCAAAACACGTAATATGTGAATCACCCCTTATTCAGTAGTCATCGGCCATGTTGATTTCAAACCGAGGCTGTGAAGGATAGACATCCAGAGCGTGCACTTTAAACCTATTGGTCATTCGGCCATCAAAACATAGAAATTACATAGTTTAACAAATTTTCCCAAGACAAAAGAACCTCAGAAAACATGCATTGTTAAAATTAGAAGAGAATAGCGCATTGTGTAAATTATATCCGTTTTGCATATTAGCCTGTTGGCTAATCGCTTATTTCTCATGTTGTAAGCATGTTTACTTTAAAACACTAATATAGCACCTATATAAACACTAATTATACACCTCCAGTTTGTCTTTTACATAAGCGTTTGTCCCATGTTCTTTCTTTAAAGGTGAAATAGAATGATTGAACGAGGTATTTATCCTTGTTCTGTGATGTGACATGTAGACAATTTTTTTGGGGGGGTCTGTAATGCCTTAGAAGCTTCCTAAAAACCTCTCTCAGATAGCTCTATTAGGGTGGGGGATTTTAAACAAGTGGTTTTGCACCTATTTGGCTCCCCTACTGGCTTAACTTGCAATCTCATTACTGATTGGCTGACTTTGCTGCCACTCAAAAAATGTAGCCAATTATTTTAAAGTGGAGGGGCAGTGAGATGCCTGTGATGTTATAAGCATCAATTTTTTCAGATTGGGCCGTTTTCTGGCTGACATTTCTAAAAGAGGAATTTCTATGAGACTGAGATGTTTAGCATGTCTAGCACTTTTTGTATGTTTGTGAATGTGGGTAGACTACCATTATTCAACAAAGACAAGGTAAAAATGGTTTTTCATTCTCTGTCCCCTTTAAAATAGTGGATTTACAAATCTTTGGAAAATTTAGGATAATGCAAGTCTACAACAGCAGTTCATGTATCAAACTAATTTAGGATAATGCAAGTCTACAAAAGCAGTTCATGTATCAAACTGTGCGAGTGGTTTTTGGATAATTTATTACAAACATCTTACATATTGTGGCTTTAATAATGAAGGTACCTTTAAGAGAAATGCTTTAGTTGTGTTGTTGGTTACAACAGTATGTTTTGTAGTAGCAAAGTGTAAATGTCAGACACTGAAGGCAAAACCAATTCAACCCAGCCTCAAATGACACTCAATCCCTTCTCAATATACCTGGTCTCAGCAAACGTGTTATTTATGTCATCTACTGCACATGGTGCTAACTGGTTGGATAAAAATACAATCTACATTGTAAAGTCTGCGGATTTCAACATCACTGAAAACCACTGCATTGTTGATACAGGAAACTGTTGCTTTTTTGCAATCTTCAGACACCTGCATCCTCGCTTCCAACACTGCACTGAAACGAACACATCCGGAGGAGACGTGGGCATATGTGTGTCTGTGTACGTGTGCAAATCATAAAACGTTCGTACTGGCACGGCAGCCTAGGGAAGATGTTCAGGTCTTACCTTTCCGAACTGTTCAAAATACTGTTTCACATCTTCAACAACTGTGCTCGCCGATAATCCACCCACAAATATCTTCTTTGTTCTTGTGACCATCTGGGGAAGAAAAGAGAGACAAACATAAGAACACCAAAAATCATTAGACGTACTTTATCATATACCTTTGTGAGATTTAAAAATCTGTAAAGTAGTGGACATAAAGTTTATTGTTTATTTATTTCTTAACTCCAAGTATTCAGGGTCACATTCATGGTGAGAACTGGTCAATCTACGGATAAGATAATCCATATAATTTAATCCACACAAGGGCAAGGACAATTTGGCAAACCTGCATGTTATGGGACTGTGGGAGTAATTAAAGATGCATTAAAAATGTTGTATGCGTGCTGCATTGGTGTGTTTGGAGTATACTTAGATTTGAGAAGTATTTTAAGGAGGCACCTCAGGACAGTGACTACATAATATTAGAGGATCAACTAATTTTAATAACAGATAAAATTGTAGTCAAACTATGCTTGAATTCCTTTAAGTTTTTTGTTTCTCTGCATTTTGTACATATTCGACTTAAACTGAGATTCCCTCATACACAACACTCTAAAAAATACTGGGTTATTTTTAGGGCTGGGCTGATACCACTTTTCATGTCCATGTGTTTCAATACCATCTCTATCACTCTTTTAATCAATTAAGCTGCGAATAAAACATTTGTTAGCCATTAAAAATGTAAAGTAAATGTGTGAAGTAAACCATAACTTAAGTATGATAAACGTAAAAAGTACCTCCGGACAGGTCTCATCTATTGCTTATGCTTAGCTAAGATTTTTTTACTTGCCGCTAGGGATGCATAACAAGTCATTGCGATTAATATATAGCAGAATAAAAGTTTTTTGTTTACATCATATATGTGTGTGAACTGTATATAATAACTTTGTATAGATAAATGCACACACATGCATGTATATATTTAAGAAATGTTTACATTTGTATATACATTTGTATTTTTATGTATAATTTATATTTAATAAAAATAAAAATATTTAATATATAAATATATATTTTTTCTAAAAATTATACATGCATGTGTGCATATTATATACACATAATTATTATACAAATATTATTATACATATATGATGTAAACAAAAACGTTTATTCTACTATAGATTAATCACGATTAATCGTTATGCATCCCTACCTGCTGTGTTTTACAGCAAGTTGCTTATGTCACCCTTTTACGGCATGTTGCTCAGTAAGTCGCCTTTACGCCAAGTTGCCATGAAAGTTAAGGTCCGTGTTGGTATCGGATCGGATTGTACTCCCCAACTTCTACAATATTCGATCTGGCCATTGTCACCAATATCGGACTAATATCGAAAACAGAATATCGGATCGGCCCACCCCTAGTTATTTTAACCCAACATTGGGTCAAAAAGGGCAGACCCAGGCATTGGGTTAAATTAACCCAGATAATGTTATATTTGACCCAACAATGAGTTAAAACAATCCACCATAGATTAAATTACAACTTGGGTTGGGTTCCTCCTTTTTGAAAAATAACCCAGTATTTTTTGCCATATAATTTTGTCTAATAAATACCTGAAAAATTTAGTGTTTTGTCCATTTTGTAACATACATCTCATATTTTGATGGTATAACCTTACCTAAGGAGGCATTAAAAGCAAATATTGTACAACAAATCTCCCCCCAGATCATTGTTGGTTACGACTGTACATAATAAAAAAACTTTATGAACAACTAATGAAAATTAAAGATCAAGGTTTATGTATATTTATACAACCCAAGAGGTTGGGTTCCTCCTTTTTGACCCAACGCTGGGATGAAAATAACCCTGTATTTTTTGCAATATAATTTTGTCTAATAAATACCTTAAAAATTTAGTATTTTGTCCATTTTGTAACAACATACATTTCATATTTTGATGGCATAACCTTACCTTAGGGGCATTAAAAGCAAATATTGTACAAATAAATCTCCTCCCCAGATCATTTTTGGTTATGACTGTATATAATAAAAAACTTTATGAACAACTAATGAAAATTAAAGATTAAGGTTTATTTATATTTATATATATGAACAACACACACTTTGCTTATGTGACATTGCTTAAATATATTATTTAGTTTATGTTTTTATACGATTTATTTGGGTTGGCACTAGGGATGCTAAACAATTAATCGCGATTAATCGTTAGCAGAATAAAAGTTTTTGATTACATCATATGTGTGTGTGTGAACTGTGTATAATAACTTTGTATAAATAAATGTACACACATGCATGTATATGTTTTAGAAATGTTTACATGTGTATATACATTTGTATATTTATGTATAATTTATATTATATATAAATATAAATACTTAATATATACACTTTTTTTCTTAAAATTATACATGAATGTGTTCATATTTATATATATACACATATTTATTATACACAGTTAACACACATATGTTTTGTAAACAAAAACTTTTATCCCTAGTTGGCACACAATCTTATAGCAGCAGACACTCCTGCGTATTTGTTATGTATCCTCTTTCATAATGGTGCAGAATGAGTAACATCACGGTCATGTTGAGGTCATTGCGTCTGACCTCAGCTTGACACGTTTTGCTTTGAAGATTTACTTCCTCTCCAAACAAACTCTTAATGAAAGCTTTAAAGGAAGTGCAGTAATGATTCCAGTCAAAACAGATGTACTTCCCCAAGAGTTCGCTGCTAATAATCCCGTTACAAATCACTTTCCCTTACACCAAACACACACAGCACCATTAGCGCAGTCTTCCACTCCATTGAACCCCTGACATGTTTACTTCTGCTCTGACACACGTCCAAGACGCTTTCACCTCCAGTTGCACTTAAAAACAATAACGCAGCCAAAAAAAATCTTCCTTTTCCACTGAAAACACAATTAAGAGACACGGAGAGGAAGGAGGGGGTGCATTAAGACCTCAATTAATTTCCAAGCCAAGTAAATAAGAAAGATTACTACAGCGTGCACGGAGCAAAGCAAATCATCAGAAACAAATAGAAATTGTATTGTTTTTGCACCTTGCATAAATATGTATGTGTGTATTAATAAGGCTACTAATGCTTTAACAATATACAGCTTTTACCATTCTAATAAAGCTACGTGAAGACAGATAAATAAATCCAAGATGCCATTTACACCACAGCTCAATACGGTTCTCTTCTTCTGTATGATTAATCATGTCATGACTTCAAATTGTTTTGCTAGAAAAATAGTAATCGTGTATACTTGGGTATCAAAACGATATTCGTGTAAGAAAACAGAGAAACAGGAATATATAAAGACAAACAGAAAATCATAAATCGTTGTCTTCTGAATATGCAATAACCACGCCCACCAAACAACACACCAATCAACAGTGAAATTTACTCACAGGAGAGTAAAATACAGAGATGGCAGTCTAATCTATCTGTCTGTCTATTTGCATCGCAGACAGTATATGTGGCGCTCACTTAGGATGCAAATCCTGCAAATCAGAGCCCAAAATGAAAGTGCATCCACCTTGCAGCCACCATGTTTTCTGGGGTTATCAGGGTTGTGTCTAACCCCCTCATTCTGCTTGGATGTTCACCGGCATCCCTGTTTTTATCAGCAAATATCTGGCTGATGGAAACAGCAGCAGGCCATGTTCCTGGCCTACCAGCGGTCGTTTCATTTGTGTCCGTGACACCCCGGCTCTACGCGAGAGGCGTTTCCCTGCCCGACATTGTTGGTGCTCTGTCCACAGACGCTTAAGTTTTTAGCCGGCTCTTTATGCTGTGTGACAGGCTTGCCCACAGGGCTGATGGGATTTCTACAAGCACTGCAACAACGCAATTACTTTCTCTCCTGCTTTCTCCATGGTGACATGACTGCCTCAATCCAATGTGGAAAAAACACACCGTTCGTGGAAAAAGAGAAAGACAGCTCTGTTGAAAGGAGTAAAGTAAGCTTGCATATTTTGTATGTGTAGTAATAATAGAAAGATAAAATGCATAAAAAACACACACAAAGATATGAGCACATGTCTGCCATATTGGTTCATGTGACTGCAGAATTGAGGAGCGACTGCGGGGTAACAGAGCGGGCATGGGACAGAATTCAATGGGTTTGGGTGGGAGCAGCCGGCAGACCCTCATGTGTGTGGGTTGCAGGGTCATACAATGAATTGAGGGATATCTAAATATAAAATACATTAGATAAAACAATTTACATTGTTTACCGTAAGGTCAATGTTTAACCCGCTCTCTGCAGAAAGTAGCCCACCACGTTTTGCGGGTGGGAGCGGGACTAAACGTAAATGTTGCCGGCGGAACGAGACACGACGGGAGCATTTGACATAAAAAGTAACTTAAAAAAAAGGTATTTAATATTTTTATATTGACTTTCAAAAAATTAAAAGGGACATATCAAGAGACTAAAGTCATGTGACTGCAATGACGTGGATGACGTGTTATCCTCAAAGTTGGGGCGCACCAGATAACACGTCATCCGCGTCAACGCAGTCACGTGACTTTAGTCTTTTAATATGTCCCTTTTAAATTTTTGAAAGTCATTATAAAAATATTAAATGCCTATTTTTAGTTGCTTTGAATTTTTTAGTTGCTTTTAACTAGAGCCTGACCGATATATCGGCAAGCCGATATGATGCATTTTCCAAACTATCGGTATCGGCATTCATAAAGGCTGATAATTTAATATATTTTAAAAAAACGGACAAAACAGCCTTCATAAGATTTCCTCACTGTTGGTGTTTTTGACAGAGCTCTCTGAACCAGTATCTGCTGGTGGGGTCCAGATTTAGGCGTCTAGCCACTGCCTGAGTCAAGTGATCAGCAATTTATATTTTGCTGTTGTTATTATTTATCAGAACTTAACAGAATTTGTCTCCAGTCCTATTCAAAGTTATATTTATGAACCAAGTCTTTTAAAACTGGTAACTTTGATTTGGTTGTTGTTGTTTTTGTGTTTTTGTTCAAAGGCCATTACGTTTCATATCTTAAGTTTATATTTTTATACATTTTATTTATCAGAACTTTAATATATTTTGATGTTCCTCTGTTCGGTTGTGACAATAAAAGAAATAAGTTTCTTTTTAAAATGCGTTATCATATTATTTTAGTTAAAACTCAAATAACTACAAATAACTTATGCTAGGGAAATCTGTTAATGTTTTGTTGCGCGTTTCTGAAATAAAAGAAAATATCGGACGATATATCGGAATATCGGATTTTAAAACCAACAAACATTTGTATCGGTATCGGCCTTCAAAATCCTTTATCGGTCGGGAGAAAAGACAATGCTGAATAATGTCGTAATTTTTTTTATTTTTGGACCAAAATGTATTCTTTTTTTGCCAAAATATTTTTATTAAGATTTTCTTCATGCATATACAATCACATTCATGTCAATACAATTTGTCCAAAATGTATTCTTGATGCTTCAACACATTCTAACTGACCCACTGATGTCACATGGACTACTTTGATGATGTTTTTATTACCTTTCTGGACAAGGACAGTATACCATACATACATTTTCAATGAAGGGTCAAACTAGCTCTTGGACTTAATATAAAACATCTTAAACTGTGTTCCGAAGATGAACGGAGGTCTTACGAGTTGGGAACGACATGAGGGTGAGTCATTAATGAAATTATTTTCATTTTTTGGGGGAACTATCCCTTTAAGCTAGAACTTTACATATGTACTCTGGGGACATCAAAGATTGATTTGACATCTTAAAAAGTCTTGTGAAATGTCCCCTTTAAGTATTCAACAAAACTGAACTTCTTAAATCACAACACATTGGCTCCCAAGCATTTAACAGTGCTATAGTAAAAAAATTATGAATTTAACATTTTATAGTAGTTACAGTATCCACTAGCAGAGGCTCATAAAGTCATGCTAACCATTTCAACTTCATGACCACATGATCACAACAGGACCTTTCCATGTCGAACAGCAGAACGGTCTTTCTCTCTGGGACGTACAGAATGAGGTTTGCAGTATTATGAGATTTTCTTTCATTATTCGTGCAGAATCTGCTTCTGTCACTTATTTAAATGTGATCTGAATTATGAAGATGTATTCCCAGCTCAGCTCAAAAAGACACGAACACAAACAAAGGGCTCCAGGGAAGAACCTGGGAAACTGAGGAGGCGCGTAACTTTCCTACCGCTTGGCGCACACACCTGCTGCCGCTTTACAGCGGTAACACTGAAAGAGAAGCCAACAGCATGAGAGAGAGAGAGAACACAGTTAGAGAGTTTCCTAGAAAGACAAGGTCTGCCTCTCTTCGTCTCTCTCTGCAGCGGGGAGCGTGTTTGAGAATATGAGATCTGCTATGGGGTCACAGGTCTTCTCTTAAGGACACGTTCACTCTCTGAAGTCTGAAAAGAACCGAACTGAACATAAAGGGAATAAAACAGTATCTACTTGGCACATGATCGGAGCCAAACGTAGATGTTAGGTGATACCTTAGGTGATACACAACATTAGCAAAGTATAGCATTGTTTTAAACAGACCTCATTTTTCTTGCTTTCTTAACATACATTGACATCACATGGCAAAAAACGTATTTTGTATATTCATTAAGTCAATACATGTCGCAGGAATTAGCCAATCTGTAAATAACATCTACTATGAGGATGGAGCTCAAATTGAATAAATAAGAATGTCTTCGCTAAGAAAACAATCATGGTGGCTATCATTCCAAACAAAGTGCTTAAAAAACAGCTTTGGTCAAACAAACAAAGTTAAAAATGAAAAAGGTCAAAATGTTTGCCCATACAATACAATTCATACAACTTCAGTATGAAGAACCTTTTTGCATACTTCCCTACAAATGTAGCAACTTCGTTTTTGGTCGAAAATTAGTTATAGATATTTTTGGGAAATTTCGCTGTTTTCAAGAAAATAACTATAAAGGAGAAAAAACTAACAACTAAAAGTCACTAAAAAGTTTCAACTAAAAAGTTATTTTTTTTTCAGTTCCACAGTCTAGTGAGACGCTATTATCAGCCACACAGAAAAAAATTACACCATACCTACTCGGTCGGGTTAAAACGGTTAACCATGTGTCCTAACTACACGTGATGTGACACTGCGACATTATTTAAAAGTAGTGCGGGTAAGGATTGCAGTTGATCTGTACGGATCATGACCCATGGTTTGGCTCGCATGCAATTCGCGGATTAATACGCAAATTAAAATAGGGAAAGTTTATCATTTGCACGTGTTTCAAAGGTTTGCAAATGTTAACATTCAAGTGATTTTAAACAATTCAAACGCAAAAAGGCGATAAAGTGAGCAGTTTTCGGTACACACATGCGGCTGAATGTGTCTTGTCCATCTCCGGTCAGACGTGATTATCCCTATGTCCTTTAAAAATCAGAACTCCTTATGTGTAAACTTTATAGAGAGAGTTGCGCTGCTGTGTCTCATAATGTAGTCGATTAAAATACATTTTGTCAATAGAGTAATGAAAAACAACTTAACGTTTTCATGTGGAGCAACTGTTTATGCTGCACCGCTTGCAATTTGCCCTCCGTCTCTGTGTGCGACCGTTTAAGTGCACTCAAAAGTGCATACATGGAGAGACGCATTTCAAAAAACAAGCAAACTTCTTGACAAGGGCACATACAAACAAAATGGCCTCCACAGTATTCTTTTTTTAATAAAAACATTTGTTTATGTCTTAAGTGTAGGTATAGATTAGGCAGAAACCAGTCCTGCTTATCTTAAAGAGACAGTAACCTCAATTAACCCACTAAAGTCTGTGTCATTTAAGGATAATTCCGGTATTTAACATTTTGAGTCTCATTTCTGGTTTGTTTTGGATGAACTACAGTGATGGACACAGAAATTTTGACAATGGGTCGTGTCTTGACTTTTTGACTCGTTTAGAAGCGCCTCTTGACTGCTTCAGAATGGAAGGCAATGACCATGCACAAACATGTCAACACTTAACGTTCATTTTCAAAACTGTACTACTCACCGAGTGGTTTGTGGTGTTCGTTGATGATTAAAAACAAATACATTGGCGCAATGTATGATTTCAATCCGTGTTATTTGCTATAGTGGAACTATTTTTTCAGATACCTCACAACCGCGTATATACTTCCGCTCTATATTTGAGTCTGAAGCGTTAGCACACTCCCGACCACTTGATGGCGACAACCACTTTGCCATACAAGTACGCTCGGTGTCTAGCTTATAGACAGTCACAATCAAGCTCAACTTCAAACCTAAAGCTGGTCACAGAGCCATCAAATATGGGAAAAATTTCTTCTGAGAGAAACCGAGCGAAAAACTACAACCACATGTAAACAGACCCTTTTCTGTTTCTTGGCAGCGGAGTGATATATCAGCGAGCAATGAGTCTTCCAAAAGAAGTCAATGGAATTTTACAAAATGCCAAATAAAACACGACAGAAACTGTATTTTGCTACACAACTTGTTTTTAATCATCAACGAACACCACAAACCACTCGGTGAGTAGTACAGTTTTGAAAATGAACGTTAAGTGTTGTTTTAATGACATGTTTGTGCATGGCCATTGACTTCCATTCTGAAGCAGTCAAGAGACGCTTCTAAACGAGTCAAAAAGTCAAGACACGACCTATTGTCAAAATTTCAGTGTCCATCACTGTAGTTCATCCAAAACAAACCAGAAATGAGACTCAAAGTGTTAAATACCGGAATTATCCTTTAATGTTAATCAAACAACCCAAGACAAAGAAAAATCACTTCTGTAGCTCTAAAAAAAATTATAATTATATTTAATTCATACAGTAAAGATTTCTGTACCTAATGTTAATTTTAGACCTTACTTAATGTGCAACTTTGTTCTTTTATTATAAATGTTTGTAATTTCTTTATTTGTTTTCAAAAACCGTAATGTGATCCGAACCGTAAGTTTTGTGATTCATTACACCCCTAAATAGAAGGTATCTTTTCAATGTTAATCTGAGTCTTTGTCCTGACAATTCTCAACACGATGCCGCGGCGTGAGAGAGTCGATTCTACTTTAGAAACGGTTTCTATTTCCACGACGTCATTGTTAACAGCTCCGCCTACAAATATATCTCATTTAAAGAATTGGTCAAAGAACTGTTCTGATTGGCTGTGTTTTGTGAATGACTGCGTCACGGAATGCCCCTTTTTGCACTCAGTATGGACAGACAAGCCTATCGCTGGGATCATCTAGTTACAATCCATTTGGCATGGTGATATAAATGCAGCTGAAGTCTTTTCTGAGAACAGGTCACTTTAGAAATGGTCACGCCGCCAGATGCCCGTCAGCAAGTGAGAGCCGCTCAACAAAATGGAACTGAATCATGAGCTCATACATCTCTGAAGAAGAGCGAGAGCATTCAGGAGAACAACACAATCTGGAGAGCCACTCGATTACAAACACACTCTTAATTCCTGCAAGAACAAGAGACTCACACACACACTCTTATCCTCCATGGCCTCTGATTTAGTGAATGACAGTATTTGTGGACAGTTGATTACAGTTGTCTGACTTTGGCTTCATCCCTTAAACAAGGCCACTTGAGCCAAAGGGATCCGTCCAAGTCGAGACCTCTTTCCTGTGAGCCTTTCTTCATCACAGCTCTCAATCAGAGTACTTTCCAGCCTTCTGTTCGGTTTAAAAGAGCAGTGATTATACTGTGGCCGTAGCTATCAGCCATCCACGGCAGCGCTTACTTTCCCAGTGGTGATTACAGGGCGAGACGTCCACCTGCCCCAGACACCAGATCGGTAAACTCACGGGAACCTTTAAAACAGCCGTGGCATCTCACACTTTCGTTCAGCCAACAGTTAATAGCGGTGTCAATGTACTGGAGCCAAAAGACATTTCCTCCATTTTTTTTTTTTTATAAAACATGCCTATGTGCCGTGCAACATGGCTTCTATCCAAACTGGTTTTATAAATGAACCGAAAGGGATACACAAAAACAATTCGACAAAATTCACTCTTTCAGATTAAGGGAGAGATAAAGTGAAGAGACATAATGACCAAAGTCCCAAACTTGTGAGTTATGAAAACACACACACACCTGGAGCAGTGGCAGCTATCCCTGCAGTGCCCGGGGAGCATTAGGGGACAGGTGCCTTGCTCAAGGGCACCTCAGTCGCAACCTGCCGGCTATGAGAATCGAGCCAGCAACTCTGGTTACAAGCCTAAATGTCGTACGCCACATTTCATTGGAAATGTGAAACGCCTAAAGCTTTCCCATATGAAACAAATATCACAAATGAGATCTCATCTATATCTCAATTGTTTCTCCTAGACAGAAATAACATTAAATGAAGTTTCTTCCTGCCGTTTTTACCCTATAAAAATTAAAGTGTCCTCTATAGCTTAAGAAGAGACCTACATAATATAACAAACTGCATTGAGATTTATTAAAATAAAGTGTAAATAGGATTCAATAGGATTCTTCGTAGATCACTATCTAACCTATGCTGTCCACATTAATGCAATAGCCATTTACTTTTAATTTACAGTATATTAAAATCATAATATTTAGTTGTCTATGCATGATCACTGCAATTTTCCTGTAGGTTAATCTGTTTACTTCAGCTGTCCTTTAATAAACTGAACCAATCAGAGCTTTCCTGCACATAAATTTAATCTTAATTAACAATTACAACACCATTAGTGCTAAGTAATGAGAGAGGCAGAGATGCCGGAAGTCAAATGCATGACTGACAGGGAAAATCACTCAAGATTTGTTACCTCTGAACTTACTTTACCTTAAAAAAAAACACACGCCAAGATGTATGCTTACACTCTCATCCATCAACACATAGACTACCTGTTTTACTGTGATCGAGATTTTGAGGGCATGTAGTAAATATTATTTTATATTATACAGTTGATGTACTGTTGTTATAATGAAATTTCCCATCACAAAAGAAAAAATGAGGTTAAATCATCAATTGTGCACCTTACACATCATTAGGTCCCAAGTTGTTGCGTTACAGCTATAAAGTTTCTTTTATAAAAGTTTTCTTTCTTTAAAAATACGAAGAAGCGCAGCGTGAACATTTCATAACATCAAAAATCACTTTATTTCACATTGGCTTGCAATTATCATTTCCAAACTGATTATCAAAATGCTTACAAGGACCTGCAGGCAACATAAAACAAAGCAATGACTTAACTGATGACCGAATACTATGGGACTGGGCAGAAGGGACGGAGACCCAAACTCTTTTCTATGGCTTGAACACATCTGCATCTGTTCCCAGTGTTGACTCTGTAGATTAATGTTATTCGTTGTTTACTTCTGCGCTTCTGAACATTGACAAAAATAACTGGAATCAAAAACTATATAAGCAAAAGTTCACCGTATGTAAATCCAGCTCACAAATACTGACATTATTAGGAATTATGAAGGAAATATTGTGCTTATGGCAAAACCCAGCAGCATTTCCTCAAAACTATTTAGAAATATTTATTTTAGGATTATAAATTGCCTGCCCCAGGCTGAATTTAAATAATTTGTGCTTAGGAGTTGTAACAGTTTAACAAAAATGACCTCGACTGTAATATTGCAGCCTCTCCCTCTCTCTCTCTCTCTCTCTCTCTCTCTCTCTATCTATCTGCAATCACCTTCCCGCTGAGTCACCATACACCACAGCTGGAGAAGAAACAGACAGAGAGTAAGAAAAAGAGACAGACAGACAGAGAGAGAGAGAGAGAGAGAGAGAGAGAGAGAGAAAGAGAGAATGTAAAGCGAGTTGGCACATTTAGTTCTCTCCCCTCCTGACGCTGGTCTCACAGATGACTGGGCAGCAAGCTGGCACTGCCATCCTGCGGCTCTGCCCTGCGTCTTGCAGAGCACCTTCATGGCTGCCGGGTTCAGACCGGTTCTCTGCTGCACCGCAACAGTCCTGTAACCTCATCACTGCGCCCTTTTAAACAGGGGCCAATGAGCAGAGACACGGACCCACCGAACCTGCCAGATTGGATCATGACAACTCAAGCGATGAATTGCAAGACATCAGATCTACATGAGCAGAGAAATGCCCAAACATGAAAGCACATGTCCAGTGTTCGCCATGATAGCACTCAAAATGTATTGATACCAATGTCATCATGTTTTATTGGTTATATGACTATGCTAATAAAACCCAGTTTGGCAGTGTTCGAGATTTTAGTCATTCCCCATTAAAGAACATGAGAGCTGTATTTGCATGACTGGAAATAGCTGCCGGAAGGCATTATCAAGATTGCTCCTGAGTTGCTCCAATACGCACCAGGTCATGCGGGTGGTTTAAAATAGAATTAAAAATATAGTCTAACATGTTGGTATAGACCAACATTTTTAATGTTTTGGTGTGAAGGACCCGGACCCCTCTCGGAGACAAGTTCCAGAGGGAAAGTGACCATCGAACGGGCGTGGCCCGGGAGGAACCCATGGCTGCAATGTGCGTTCGAAGTGTCAGTGATCAATGTGTCCGGCAATTCACATAAGTTCTCAAACGGGGGACCGTCGCCGGGCAAGGACCTCGAGCTCCTCCTGCCCCGGCAGGGAGGCCGAGGTGCCCGTCTGGGGTTTTCCCCCTGTGAATTGCCGGACACATTGATCACTGACACTTCGAACGCACATTGCAGCCACGGGTTCCTCCCCGGGCCACGCCCGTTCGATGGTCACTTTCCCATTCCCTGAACTGGAGCGTTGAGGGCTGAATTTAAGCATATTACTAAGCTGAGGAAAATAAACTAACAAGGATTTCCTCAGTAGCGGCGAGCGAAGAGGGACGAGCCCAGTGCCAAATTGGCGCATGCAGGAAATGTGGCGTACGGAAGTCTGCTCCACCTCGGCGCGGGCCGAGGGCCTAAGTCCTTCTGATGGATGCTTAGCCCGTGGACGGAGTCAGGTCAGTGCGAAATTCGGGTTGTTTGGGAATGCAGCCCAAAGCGGGTGGTAAACTCTATCTAAGGCTAAATACCGATAGTCGAGTACCGAAAGGGAAAGTTGAAAAGAACTTTGAAGAGAGAGTTCAACAGGGTGTGAAACTGGTAAATGGGTAAACGGGTAGGGTCTGCACAGTCTGCCTGGAGGATTCAACCTGGCAGGTCTGAGTTATAAAATAAAAAATATAGCCTAACATGTTCAGTGTTGGGAACGTTACTTTAAAAAAGTAATTAGTTATAGTTACTAATTACTTCTCACAAATAGTAACTGAGTTAGTAACTCCGTTACATTATTATAAAAGTAATTAATTACCAGAAAAAGTAATTACTGCGTTACTTTAAAAAAAAAAATTTTCAAATAACTTGAATGCCCCTTACTAAATTAAATATGTTCAATTAATAAAATGGATACTAAAGAGAAATCACAAATTTTGTGGCAGCATGTGACGATGTGAGGTGCTTTATTAGATCAGAATTACACGTGGAGAGACTTTTTCTTCATGGGCATAAGTTGCACATTACACAAACATTCTTGCCTTTCACCTCAACAATGGAAAAGTAGTGCTTTATACTTCGTGTTTGCGACCGCTATCTTTGAGCTTGTTGTACTTGCCATCGCCCTGTCGCCGGTGTTTTCGGAGTGATTGATGCGCGATGACCGGGCTGCCTGTCAGTGCTTTGAGATGGGGCACAGTCAGCAGCAGCACCGCTGCTCGTTGAGAAGAGAAAACGACGCGTATTTTCATGTCAGTCTACAAAAGTCTCCAACCACGCCAGAAAAGATAGCTAGATTTGTCCTATAAAGTCGCTAAAATGATAGCAAGTTGCTAAATCTAGCGACAAAGTGACCAAGTTGCTCAGACTTTTTAACACTGCTGCTCGCTCCTCTGACTTGGACTGCGCCTGTGGGCGGGCCTTTTTGTGAACTCTGCCTCTGGTTGGCTACCGATGGAAATTAAGCCAATCATCATTCGTTATGTTTCTCACAACACACACAAGAGAAAAACAGTGTTTGGCTGAGAGAGTGAGCATACGCGGCTGAAAATCACTACAGTAAGATCAATTTTAGTAACGCGCTGCATTTTAATGTCAGTAACGATAACGGCGTTATAACGGGGGAAACAGTAATTTATTTGATTACTCGTTACTGAAAAAAATAACGCAGTTACTAACGCCAATTACTTATAACGCCGTTATTCCAATCACTGAACATGTTGTTATAGACCACTTATGTTTTCACTTTCTAATACAATCCCAAAACAAAATCAAATCCCCACATTATTCTCCACTAAATATATTCTATTTCAATCTGAAACGACACATTACGTCATTGCCATTTCCTTTTGTTATGTCTCACACTTTCTATCTCTCTCTTGTCTTCAAAATGAAGCTGTTTATCTAAGCAAAAAAACTTGGCATCTGGTTAGCCTCTAGGGAGCCCAATTCAATGAGTTATCCTAACACACACACACACCCATTCTGACTAACCAAATCTCTTCATCTACCTCGTTTTCACTGACTCACTCATTTCTCGCCCTCATCTCTCCTCCGTTCGCATCTCTTCTCTCTCTATCTTCAGTAATTGCTCCCAGAGCTCTCATTTTCTCAGCCACGCTCCACCGCTAAGCTCTTAAAGATTTAGACACTTCACATAAACGCGTCCTGTCGCACACCTCGACAGAACCGCAGGACCTCTTCTTCTCTCATCTCTGTATTCTCTTCTGCGTAACCTGTAGGTCCGAGAGGCGATTAAAAACGGGATTCGTGCCAAATGGAGCCCCTGAGCTCATAAAATTGTGGGTCAGTTCAGAAGCAACAGCTCAGTGCACGCTGTGTTCTTTTCAGAAGGAATTATGATGGTTAAAAGCACTCTTGTAAAAGAAAAAAACACTCAAGAGTCAATCAACACTTCGAAGGTAGTCACAAACAGTAGCAGTAAGTACCCTTTACTGAAATACCATCAAAGAAAAGTTGACCTGCATAACAAAGCAGAATAAATTTCAAGAAAAAAAATACTGTAGTCCGACTTGATTTGCAGATTTTAATTGATGTTACTGCAGCTATCTACACTTTGTCAACTTCATGTGCTTTTACTGAATTAAGGATAGATATAACATTGTATGCTTAAAACAATAATTTCTTTATAGCTCAAATGGAAAGGTCAGCAATAGAAAGGTCATTGATTCCTAGGGAATGCAAATATGGATAAAAACCCAGTTGAATGCAATGCACGTCACCAAAAGTGTCTGGCAAATACACACATGTAAAAAGTAAAAAAAAATATTGAAACATTTAAAGGGAAAACAATAACTTTAATGTTATGAATGTGTAGCAATTTGCAGTATTTTGTAATACTTAGTGCGGTGTTAAAGATCAAATAAGACGAATCGAGGGGTGAGAACCAGAGGGGTGTAAGTGAAATTTTACCAACTTTAAACAAGGGCCAGAACAAAAAACGTTAGAGGAGGGTTCTAATTTTTCAAACTTTTATAACTACAAATTGATTAAGAAAACACATCCTTTTGTCAGCAAGAAAGAGCTTATCAAGAGCTTCATTATATATACACAACCTAAAATGACTCTAACACCCTTTTGATTCTCATCCTTTGAAATGCAGAAGATAATCGAGGCCACCGGAAAAATAAGAAATGAACAGAACTAAACATACATAGATGCTGGTGAAGTTTGATCAGCAGTTGAATGACTTTGATTTAGTCTGTAATAATAATAAAGGAATGACATCTGACCTGATGGTTATATCTGAAACATGAGCACTACATTGAAAAGTGAAAGAAAGGAATCAGATTTTATTAATAAACCTAAAGGTAAATGTCAGTGCAGTCTTGGGTCTTGACTCCTACCATACATCTGTCCTTTCTGGAAATGTAGAGGGCTTTTCAACTTCAAGAGCAAACTATAAACTTGTTTAACCCATATAAAAAATACAGATGACCTGTCTTATAAATTGTAACTCATCATTTAGAAAATGAGTCATGTCCGCATATGCCTTCGGTTTGTAATAAATAAACATGGCAACGTTGAGTTTTAAGTGTAAACAGCACACAGCTCTGTGTCTCTCTGATAAGACCGACTCCAACGCATTTGGAGTGGAGTTTTTCTTTCACTACAACAAAAGTGTTCTGCAATTACAGGTGTCCTATTCAGAAAATAAATTTTGAATAACTTTCAAAGCATGCACCTGTTCTCACGTCTGCACTGACTTTGCCAGATTAAGACAGCAGTGGATTCAAGACAATAGCAGTACATTGTAACTTTAACATTTAATGTGGCACCCAGGAGTGTCACTAGAGTATGTTCACGTTTCAAATCTAATATCTTACTTGTTGTTTTAACAAAGCAAATAATGGTAAAATAGTGCCGTGCTAACTACTATACTGTATATCCACCCATTTTACATTTATATTTTGCATTTTGACAAACAAACGATCTTCGATTAATTGTCGATAAGAATTAAATCGATCAAACTTAACGACTGTCGAATAAGCAAGATCATGCACGTCTGTGTGGCTCTTGCGCAAAACACAGCCGGAGAAAAAAAATGAAGAGAGTGCGGAGAATTAAACTAGACATGATCACAACAATGCTCAATGCCAAACACACCACTGGGCTTTTTAATGTCGTGTGAGACTAAGCTGCCTTCCAATGCAACGAAATGGCATCCACAGTGGATCTGATAGAGTTAGATACAGAAAATGCATATATGGTTGGATACTGAAAGCAAAGACCCTCTTCAGGGAATATTGCAAGCTTAGCATAGCAACGGTGCTAAAATAACACTTGATGATAATAAAACATATATTTTGACATGTCATGGATGCATGGACTTACAGGCGACCCATGTGAGGCAGAGTTATACACTGTTATTCAATTTGTGTCACTATGCTATAAATTGATGACTTTATCAAAACACCAATTACATTGACTGATTTAACAATCCCATGTTATTTAGACAAAATAAAAGCTTTTAATTTGCAAGAGGAAACAGGTGTTTTTACGCACACTTTTATGTCATCGGCTATATGCCACTGCAGTAAAGGCTTATGGCACTATTACAGTTAATGATTATTCGATTGATTGATCGTTCATTTAAACGATCATAAATTGGCATCCCTACTTGCTATAAATTCTTCAACCTCATCAGACATCATAATAGAAAATTCAGAGCATTGTTTTCCTTGGAAATGGAGGAAGCAAAGACTATTAAATGAATAAATGTAGCCAATGTGTATTTGAGAAAAAAAAATTGTATTATGTAATTCCCCCCTTTCAAATATTTTTGATTAATAAAACATTGGACTTTTTATCATTATTTTTATCATTTTTGCATCACAGCTTTGTTTTCTCATATTTAGCGATGTTGCCAATATTTTTGTGCACAATTGTATATGCACAAAATGAACAGTCATTAAGTAAACAGCCATTACCACAAATCTCTTTCCTGCTAGGCTTATATAGACTTACTAGAGCCAGACTAACAATCTACCACACAGACAGACAGACACACACACACACAAAGAAGAGTAATGATGTGAAATTTTGTCGAGGCAAATGTACAATGCATTAAACATCAAACTGGAGCCAAACCTCCCATAATTTCTCATAGCACTGGACATAGATCTTACGACTGACAGCGTGAGAAATATTGATCAATGTTAAAGGCGGTTTGGCAGACATGCTTGAAAATGAGAATTCTTTATATTTGAAGGCCTTTCAAAGAGCACTTGTGTATGTAATTATCCTGAGAAAACCAGGAAGGAGTTTCAAACCCTAAAATCAAAGGCTAAAATAAATGAAAGGAGAGACAAAAAGATCGCTTCCTACAGTCTTTCTTTCGCTCCATTTTCTGAGTTGTTCAGGTCTTCCCCAAAACAGAATCCTGAGTTTATTTACATGAACTTCAAAATGCCGCTCTGTTTAGCAGGAAACAAAGACAGGAGACATCAAAGTTTGTAAGATCTGGCAAGCGCCTTCACGCCGCTGACACCACAGGCCTTGAGTAAACCTCTAAAAAGGATGTTTTCTTTATTCCCACCCAACAAATCCTTTTCTTCCTATTGTCATTCTCTCACGAGGACAGGAACATTAACTGAGAACACTGTGAGAACGTTTCATCTGTTTTGGCTATGAGTTTGTCAAGGCTCAGAGGGGTTCTAGAGGAACACATCGTCCTCAGCTTTCCACTTGTTTTCCGACACCGCCCGACAGGGAAATAGAGGAAAAGGTGACGGCCACTGACAATTTGATGAAAATTGCTAAAAAGAAGCGTCCTCATCCTGATTCAAAGAACAATGGGTGGCTCGGGCTCACAGTTTTGAGTTGTTGAAAAATTTTAGCAATTTTTAGTCCATCAAAAGGTAACAATAAGTGTGGTACAACTCTCAACAGTTAAAGGGAAACTGCAGCCAAATATCAAAATTACTCTATGATTTACCGAGATACATATGTCCATCATCTTTCAAAAAAGCACATTTGGAGTTATCTTAGGGGCTGTCCACATGGAGACGCGAATCACATACAAATGTTTTATCGTATTGGCGTTTCGGCCACACGGATCCGGCGTTTTGGGAATCTGGAACCGCTATTTTTCGAAACCGGGTCCTAAAGTGGATAAATCTGAAATCGACACCCTTGCGGTTTCGTGTGTACAGCCAATCCGTATATTTTGTGAAGCGAAAACGTCATCACATACGTGTCGGCAGCATCACACGTAACAGCAACAACAATAATGGCGGACTACATGATTGTTTTCGTGCTACAGAAGCTACTAAGCCTACTAGCTTTATTACAGCAAAATCTATTGCTTCTATGCAATTGTGGTGACCAACAAGCGATAATGGACAACACCATACGCCACATGCTCTTATATTCACCACGGAAGACAACCAGGAGAAAGACTCCGCTTTTGCTCTTGAAGTTGTTGTGTTTGCCATTTCTTCTTGGTTCCTATACAGCGTGCAAGGTTATGCGCAATGCGCATGCTCAAAGTCTTCTTCTCCGTGTATATCTGTGGAAGAATTACAGCGCCCCATACTGGTCAGGCATATATACTACACCGCTTTCAGTCGGTTTCAGTGGTTTTGTGTGTGCGCAGATATTTCTTGAGACTACGCCGTGTTTACGGAAAAAATTTTTTAGAACTAGGAAAAAAAATGATCGGATAGGGAATGCACCGGCTTCGTGTGGACAAAGCCTTAAATGTTCTTGCTCTTCCAAGCTTTATAGCGTTTCTGCCATCTTGGACTCAAGCAAGAGTTTAAGCATAGTGAGCGTTCACGGCCATAGGTACATTGCACAGTGACTTTCCAAGATGGCGTTGTTACTGGAGACTAATTATTATAGTTTATAAAGTTTAAAATGTGGATATTTTTCATACAATATCGCATAAATTAACCACAATAACTTATATTAACCCCTTGGAGCCATGTGGATTACTTCTGTGAGGGATGGATGCACTTTTTGGACTACAAAGTGAAAAGTTGTTTCCTGATCCTGGTTTTCTCTTATTGTAAGCTTGGAAAAGCAAGGACATTTAGTAAAATAACTCCAAATGTGTTCATCTGAGAGATGATGGACATGTATCTGAGATTCCTTCAGGGTGAGTACATCTTGGTGTAATTTTTAAATTTGGCTGGAGAACGGCTTTAACCATCCAACAGTTTAACCAACCATACACATTTTTTCCACCTATGAAATTAGTTTTAATTACTGCTGACAACCAAAGGCAGTAATTAACCAATCATTTCCAAACATGCCTTAAGGTAGCCTAACGTGACACAACTTGATTAAATCCTTCACACTAAAAAATGCTTGGTTATTTTCAACCCAGTGACAAACCCCAAACTATGCTGGATTGTTTCCTGACTCTTAAAAAAATGTTGAACTGTTTCGGCCACACATGCGGAAGAAATAAATGAGAGACATATAGGGACTAGAGAGAGAGACAAACACACTATGGGGAAATTGAGATCAAGGCCTTTTGTCCCCGTTCACGCGTGTCGTCTCTCTCTCTGCAGACCACCAGTATGCAGACAGCAGGGCAGAACGAGCAACGTCCGCGCAGCCTGCGGTCCGCTGTTCCCAGTCTCCGCTCTGGAGGGATTTCAGCTGACAGCTGTTATTAATAAACGAGTGCTGGAGGTCAGCTCATTCCTCCGCCTTCCCTCCACCTGACTCCAGCACAACTACACGTCCAGCATCTCACCAGCTGCTCTCAGCACCTCTGCAGGAGCTGTGGACTAAAAAACGCTCTTTAATCAACAGCTACACTGACTGAGCATGTGGTAAATACATGCGACAAGAGCGGGCGAACGTCCAAAAAGACGTATGTGTCCTCTGTCTTGCTGAGAGGAAAAACAGAGTTTGATATTGTAACGGATTAGAATATCTTTGATGATACAAATTGACTTTGATACAAAGTGCATCATACAGATATTTCTGATGCGTTTTCATGCATTTTTAATATGATCAATAGCTGCTTTATTCAACTATTCTGTGTATCGTAAACATAAGTGAAACATTCTGCTGCTGTTCACTATCCGTCTGGGACTATTTTTTCAGTGGAAGGAAGGTTTTTAGGGATTTTACTTTACGAAAGTTGTGTTGATACATATTTTTTGCTTTAAAGGTGCAGTGTGTAAATTTTTGCGGCATTTCAGCTCAGTCCACTGCTCACCCCTAGCTTTTGAAACACATAGAGAAGCTACTGTAGCCACCACCGGACAAACCACAGGTCATCGTCAGAGACAACAAAGTAAAAAAAGTTTGTCCATTAAGGGCTTCTGTAGAAACATGGCGGCCCAAAATGGCGACTTGCATGTAAGGGGACCCTCGGTGTATGTAGATAAAAACATCTCATTCTAAGGTAATAAACACAAAACGGTTCATTATGAAAGGTCTTTATACACTCCTGATAATACAGTTTTTATATTATTTTGCATTTCTGTCAAGAGATCCTTCTAAAAATTACACACTGCACCTTTAATATTTGTATTGTGTATTTGTTAGCGTTTCATAAAAGCAATAAGGTACTTGAGGATAACGCTGTATCATAAACAAGATACTCAGCTTGCGTCGTGCCGAACAATGTCCCTAAACCGGGACAAAAGCGTACTTTTTGAAAAGGTACCGCCCATGTGACGACTTTTGCACCATCTTTGTATTATCTTTTTCTAAGAGTGTAAAAAGAAAGGGCTACATAGTGGATTAAGAATAGCATTATATACAGGCTTCAAATATAAACGTTAAAGCTGTTAAAAATTTTATACATTATGTCCACCAGACAAATAACAACTAGCAGCTCACGTACCCATGTGAACTGGAGCACAGTTCCTCTGAGGTGGACACCCATTCATGCTTCCTGTTTAAATGCCAGCGATAAACATGAACCAAGCATCCAGACTGTTTTCAACTCATATTCCTCACTGTCATACTGTATTGAGATAACAAAAGTGCCATTCAGTAACTGCGCCTGCTCGTTTTTAGTATGCACACCCATGCTTTAAAAAAACAGTCATTTTTTAATCTAGTTTGAAGGATCATGTAGACAGGCATTTCCAGCACTCATAATAAAACTGCCATCCTCTCGCTTAATGCCTCCGTATTTTGACCTGTAAACCGACTCATTCATCTCATTCATCATTAATGTGTGAAAATATTTTTGCGGTAGCGGGACAGAGTCAACTCTTCCCTGAGGACCCGCAGCTAAGCCGAACCCTTAACACACAGCATTGGTAAAATTCAGAGTTTAATTCTGCAGTTAACACACTCTCTCTCATATCTGCCTGAAGAACAACCATTACTAAACACACACAAAGTCTTGCCCAAAAAAGGTCAATTTTGCTTGAAATGCCTTTAGCTCTGAATTAGACTCGTGTAAAGAGTTCCCATTGGAATAACAGAGTGGTTTTACTGCCATTTTCAAGAGCCAGCACTCATCCTAGAGAGAGACACACACACACACACACAATCTTTCTTCTTATCCATTCTCTCTCTCTCTCTCTCTCTCTCTCTCTCTCTCTCTCTCTCTGGTTCTGTTGTTTGGCTTTCAGCATTAAGCATGGGGCCGTAATGTCTGTGAATCAGAGGGTTTAACAGACAAAGGCGGCATCGCTGTACATTTTATTAGCGTGAAAGCATATCAAGAATGGAATTTCTGCAAAGACTTCCTGCTAGTAGGAGACTTTCAAGTTTTAACAGAACTTTTTGCCTTTTGCACTTTTTATTGAATTTATATATACTGAGATGCTCACTATATTTCAATATTATTTTGTAGCTATATCACCCTTCCCTACTGTCTATAATGAAAAACAAATAAGGTCTTTGTAAAAGGGACATACCATGAAAATCAGATTTTTTTTCATGTTTAAGTGCTATAATTGGGTCCCCAGTGCTTCTATCAAGCTAGAAAATGTGAAAAAGATCAACCCAGTAACTCAGTTTTGCTAAACCATTCTCTGCAAGCATGCAGAAATATGATTAATGAATATTTGGCTCCCCTTGTGATGTCAGAATAAGATAAGATACCACCCCTTAATATGCACTAAATAGCAGTGCAGTGATTGGATAGTGTAGAGTTCAGATCATTTGCAATTTAAAGGACATACCCAAAAACGGCACATTTTTGCTCACACCTACAAAGTGTCAATTTTAACACGCTATAATAAATTATCTATATGAAATTTTGAGCTAAAACTTCACATATGTACTATGGGGACACCAAAGATTTATTTGACATCTTAAAAAAGTCTTGCAAAATGTCCCCTTTAAAGACCATCCAGAGATAGTTAAAAATAACACAAACAGCAGGGAATGCCATCATTGCCCTCACCTGCCCCACTCCAAAATTAATCACACACACAGCTTTATAAAACAAAGCCGCCAGTCTCTGGCAATCCATCATCAACAGCAGATTTGAAATCCGCCGTCACAGGAATCAGCTGATTCCGACCTGTCAAACACATACTGAGAATACATTCAAGCCTAAGAGCTGTCAATCAAAACCCTCTCTGCCTATAGAAGGAGGGTTTTATGAAGCAATGGCATCATCAGATGAGAACATCATCAGAATGAGAGTCATAAGCTGTGCAGAATAAAAAAAAAACTTCCTTGCATAGGGCTACATCTGTGTGAGAAGACAAACTTTCTCGACACATATCTTACTGTCTGTCTTCACACTTACACCAAAATGTCATTCACAAAAACAACCCTGAAGATGCAACACAGCTATTTTGAGACTGAATTGTTCTGAATGATGTTACGTCATAGAATGAAGCTGCTTATGTAGGCGGTAGACAGCAATGCAACTCATTTGGTGTTGAAACAGAGTTGTCTTAACTAAGCAAAAAATAATATGATTTTTATTACAGGACAGTCGCACTTATTGATATATAAAGAGAATGTAATACTGGGTTGACAAGTGCTTTATTATCACTCTCTATTTCTCTCTTAAGTATATGCACTCCTACAAAGAGGCTGAATGTCGGTACGTCACAGCTTAGCAAAAAAGCTCTTTATATAATAATTAACAGGGCTGTTTAAAAGCACTCTGTCCCACACAGCTAATTACCCCAGCTGACTTCTGCCCTCATTTTCTCATTGTGACCCAGAATAGCGATGGATTCAATGCTTTCAACGGTTTTAGTGTACACCAATATCACATCAGAGATCCTGTGCACTTTCCCATCGTTGTCCCAAAGCTACCCGATCAGCATGAAATTCATGTAATTTCTTTGCCGTCTTTTGATTCGTCCTTAAGAGGAAGATCGGCCCTGAACAAAAAACATGCTTCTCTTCAGTTAAGCCATTTTGCAGCTGTTTAAATGTGCAGTGAAACAGGTGCGAGCATTTAAACCAATTCATTCAATTAAGGTGAACACAGAAAATAAGTCTGCAAATTAAAGCCTTTCCTATCTTCCTCTCACTTCTGTTTCGAACTAACCTTGATGAAGTGAAAAAATGTTTCCCCTGCAATCGACAAAGCTCAATCAAAGTCCCATTAGGGAAGTCGCACCACAAGGGGCCATGTTTGCAACGCCTCCAGGCAGTTATTTCAGTCATGCAAGACTAAAGTCATATCTACTTGATTACGGAAAGACAAATATATCTAAAACCATGTGCTAAAATCACAACTAAACAAAATTTTTTGACCAACAATGTAGTCTGACATAACCTTTGCACCATCTTAAGCTCAAATTAAACCTTTTTCAAGGTCAATTGAGCTACTTGGCATGTGCACAGGTTGGTAGGGTTGTGCTGATAGACGATAGTTTTGTGTATTGACGATCGTCAGACATATCGCTAATAGCGGGCTTTCATGACAATTGTTGGCGATAGTTATTATTATTATTATCATCATAGTTTCACATTAACATGCGCATTGCATGCTTTTCCTGGGATGAGAGGACTCAGAGGACGCACGTGGACTCAATGCGCGCTTCTTGGACTCTTGCTCAGACCTGAATGCGCGCGGCATGGACTCCTCCTAGCACCTAAACTTGTAATACGTGTGGCTCTGACATTTCCTTGCAATAGAGAGGTTGTTAGGCGCGCAGAGGGTTAAAACCAGCGAGTTTGTTGTTCCCACTCCCTGGAATGCGGGACATTTAAAGCGCCTGGACTAAATGACGTGGATAGATTTAAGGTGTAGCGGAGGATTTTCTCGAATTTTAGAAAAGAACTGCCTTCTCCACTTTTTAAAAAAATGCAATTGCACAACACTCCTGATTGACAACTAGGAGGACCAATAGTCTTGTTGATCCACCCGGAAAAAGAAAATCCTCCGCAATACCTTTAATGGCATCAGTTTTAATGCTGCGTTTACACCAGCCGCGGTAGAGGCGTCAAGCAGGAGTGATTTCAATGTTAAGTAAATGTGAAGACACGTTGACACGCGTCTGGAGGTCTCGCGGGCGCGAATGAGCGATTAGTGCGGTGCCGTACGCATCTGGCACGGTACGCGCGAATGGTGCGTTTTGTTCATTTTGCGTTTGACACAAATTTGCGGCTGACGCCCGAGTTGAACATTTTTAACCTTAACCGCGTTAACCAATCAGGAGCCTGCTTGCTGCTGTGGCGGCAGCTCCGCCCGGAGTCACTCATTCAACATGAAGGAACGCTTGATATTGTCCAGTCACCCGAAGCTATACGATCCAAGTTCTTATTTCTATAGAGAAAGGAATAAAACGGACCTCGCTTGGAAGAGTGTCAGTGAGGACATTGGGCAACCTGTAAGTTGTAAAAACACATTTCACTTTTGAGTTACGTGACGTTTATCGACCCGCGCAGTTTATTTTCCCCCTTAAGTAAGGTGACAACAAACCGGTAACTTTCTCGATGAATGCACAATCAATATCAGCCATCTTGCCAACAGACAACCGCATTGCACTTGCCCCTCCCACAAGAAGCGGATTTCGCCTCTGACGCGCGTCAAATGCTTGCTTTTTCTGCGTCTACTTCGCTCTATACGTGCAAATGCCTTCAAACTGTTCAAGCGGCAAACTAGGCGCGGTAGATGCAATTTTGACGCCTCAAACGCGGTTGGTCTAAACGCAGCATTAGAAGGTTGCGGTTATAACAGTGTTGCCCTTGCTTCTTATTTGTCCACCAATCAAGTGACTTGTCATAATTGAGTAAAAATGGACAAATGAATAAATGAGTAAACTACTGCCCCGCCCCCCAATACTATCTTGTATTGGCGATCTCACAGGCTGACGATAGGACGATCTCTAAATGGGGCATATCGCCCAACAGTACAGGTTGGCAAGCAACTCATGCAACTCTGTACAGAGCTCCACCTCAGACAATCATCAGCCTTTATCGATTAATAATTGGTTCTTTAAACTGGAAGGCGGGACTTCCGTTGCCAGAGTGGCCATATTGAGTGCCGCATTGTCCCCTATTCATAGTAACAGCAGTGCTCAATCTTGTTATATTCAACATCTATGGCCCGATTCATTCCAGCCCCTCACACAATGAGTTAAAAATAGAAATGTTCACATCCTGCTCGGTCTTAGAATAGAAGCCCCACATTTATAGAAACGCCAAAACAAAGAGAAAGACAAAAACAGAGAAAATGTTTGAAGTTGAGTTTAAACTACAGAGCGGGTACACTCAAAATTATTTGATTTTAAATGTACCATAAAAAATATGCAATCATAAGCACTGAACAGTAACAAACACACAAGCCGGATCATAAAACGCTTTTATCCCATTGATTTTTAAGACAGGATAAAGTGGAAGAACAATGTAGAGGAAAAATTCAAGCGTCTGCAAAGAGATGCCAAGTCATGCGACCAGAAGGTGAGAATTTTTTTTAATTTTTGTGATAAAGTTACACTTAATTAGACATCCATTGACCAATGGGTTTTAGACAGGCCAGTCCTTACTGTATTATGTTAACCAACCAGACTTGAATTAGAGATTTTCATTCTTCATTGGGCTGACATGAATCATAGCAGAGGCTGGCACAACCTAACAGCCGTGTGTAACATAGTTCTGGCCCATCATTAGCATAATGCTAGAGGTCCAGACTGAATCTAGTCATAACACACTCAGACTAGGCTAAAAACAGCACCTCGTCTCTTCAGGCCACCATGAAACAGACAGAAAAAAACATGACTCTTGAATATAAAAAGGTCAGTGTCAGGTTAGTCTTTAGAGAGGAACTGGTCACTGGCTGTAATTAGACTGATCTGGTTTCCTATGCTTGACATCAAACAAGAAGAAAAAAGACACACAACCACCTCAAAAAATTTTAAGAGTCTTTTGTCTAGACCAGGAAACTAATGACAGAAAGTGGAGCGTAAAGACAGCTACGTGACCTCTGCCCTCTCCAGCGGCCGCTAAAAACCATTCACCCGGTCGGCCCGTCAGAACGAGCATCTGGATCACGGTGCCGGTCTAATCAGGACTGATGAATGTGGGTCAGCTTTAATCTTCCTGCGTTGAACTGATTGGAAAGGAGACTCTGCTTTGAAGTGAAGAATTCCATTAGCTTCCGGCGCTCAGATCCGACTGGTCCAGGAAAGCCATCGCGCGCACACACTTTTTACACCATCACATCCACCCAAAGGCAAATGCAGAAGCCCATTTTAACAGAAAACATCTATTTAAAGAACATCTGTATGGGAGACATACTCGTTCTGTCCCGGCTGTCTGGGCACTACTGTGGCATCCTGACATCCAGCTTCAGTGGTTCGTCTTTACTTTGATCCAGTCAAATACGACAACTGGCTGTTAAGGGATCACAGACAGCGAAGCAGAACTGAGCAAAGAGCCGGTGAAGAGAAGAAAGCAAGCCGCCATCTGGGCTGACCACCAACTCTCTCTCTTTCTTCACAAAAGGCAAACGTACCAACTGTCTGCTCAACGGCCCAAAAAGACAGACAGACAGTACCTGAAGTTCCCTGCCACCTATTTTTATTTATTTTTTCAAACCCGTTCCAAAGACCTTTTATGTTCAGAGTGGTTTGATATCTCCACATAACAGCAGTCTGAAACTGGGAACCTTTGAAAGTGCGATCTACTTGGAGGCCAACACTTAAAGGCATCAGAATCACCGTTTGAAGTCGTAAAAATGGAGACGCTAAAGGCGTGGAGGTGAGAAAGAGGAAGAAATGAACCCTGAGACCTTCTCATATCATTGTGGTTTGTATTCAAACAGAACGAAGAGCGGCAGTCAGAAAGCGCGGTTGAGTAAACAAAGCCGGCGTCGTTTCGTCTTATATTACCACAGGGCAGGTGCTGAGGAGAAAGACAATAAATTAGGACACAAAACTGCAAGGAAAGCAAACGTAAGCGGTCACCCCTGGTGCTACAATCCAGCTGAGAGCCATTTATATTCCCCGACATGATTTTAATTTTAATACTACAGCCAAACAAAAGCAAACAGGGTCGGATTAAACAGCACTCCACGGAATCTCCTATCCTGACAGCCGGAAAGCACTGAAGCTGGAAAACCTCAGGAAGACCGCTTGGGTTTCTTCTTCTTCTTGTTTTAGGGAACTGTCTGGGCTCAACAGAGCAAGACAGTGAGAGAAGAAGAGAGACAGCCCTGAAATAAGCATTGAGAAAGAGTAAGAGAGAGATCAAAAAATGCTAAAAAAGGGTTTTGCTGAATTGGTTACCACATTTGGAACACTGGTTACCACTGCACTTTCGTTGTTTAATTTGATCTTTTTACTTTTTTACTCTAATTTTACACTACTGACATTTTGCATTTCTTTGGAAATATTAGGTAGTTGTGTGAGGGGCACAAACTAACACAGGGTTAATTGTAACACGGACTGTTTACATTGTTGAACAGTATCAAGCAAATTTATGGAAATGTATAATGCTTATCCATAGAGTTATTGATAAAAGAATGTTTTGGTGGCATGTAAGTAAACTTTTTCATCATATGCTTTATTTTTCAGTTGTCTTGTTGACTAAAACAAAGCATCATTTTGAAATATGTCTGCAGCTCTTAGCAACTTTTTTGGTGGGCTTGAAAATATTTTCACCCAGTGGGGTTAATTGTAACAGTTACATTTGCGTCAAGTGAATAAACTACACTGAAATTACAATAAGAGAGCAAGAAAGACACAGGACTGTAATCAAAAGAGAGTTAGAGAGAACTTAAACCAGAAAAAACTGAGATAACGCAGGGTAGGAGAAACTGAAAGGACTGAAGACAACAGAGAGAGACAGCTCTGAGACAAGAAAGAGAAAGAGAGACAAGACAAAGGGCAATAGACAGAGCCAGATCTCAGAGCAAGACAGGACTATAATCAGCTGAGAGACGGCCAAGGGCAAGAGAAACAGATAGACAGGGCCGAGGGCAAAAGTAAGAGAGGCAGATCTGAGAGAAAGAGATAGGCCTACAATCAGGGTTCCCACACCTTAGTTAACTTCAAATTCAAGGACCTTTCAAGGACTTTTCAGGTCCAATACCCTTAAATTCAAGGACTAAATGTGGGGACACATTTCAAGTGAGAGCAAGGTTACATCGTGTTACCTTTTAAGATACATTGTTACAGTTCTCTTTCGAGGGAACTCGCGCTGCGTCACTGTGGTGACACTTTGGGGACGCCTCCAGGGGTAAGTGCATCTGAATGTGTATATCAAATTCAACCAATGGTGAGGCTAAACGACAAAGACAGGGTGACGCGGGAGCCAGGAAGTCTACCGCTATCTGAATTAGGGGCTGGACACACCAAAACTTTTAAACGCGGCTGAAAACGCCTTGAGGACGCTGAATGCCAGCTGTTTTTCAGCTGAGTGCCAGCTTTCTTCAGCTGAGCGCTTTGGTAGCTGTGTGATACTTCAGCTGCGAGCCGGTTGGTTGCTGTGGTAATGTCCCGCCCCTCCTCCACTGTGATTGGGCGGCCGTGTGAGAACTGACATTGACGAGTGGAGCTTTTCTCCCAAAGCTGAATCTCTTTCAACTCTCGACGCTCAGCGCCGAGCGCGGAAAAACCGCCGAGCGCCGGTTTTCAGCGCAGAAAAAACCCGCTAGCTGCTGGCTTATTTGAAAAACGCCGAGCTTCCATTGGAAATAATTGAAAACATGCGCCGGCCGCAGGCGTAAAAGTTTTGGTGTACACAACCCCTTATTGCCAAAGATGGCGTTACAGGGACGCATGAAGTATGGCAAGGGAGACGCAGCGTCTCGTTCCCTTCTCAGAGAAAACAAGTAACATGCATAACCGGATACGTTTTCTATGTCAAACACAACTATGCAAAAAAGCATTTTGGTATGAATCAACATTTGCATACAGAAGATAATATAATAATAATAATAATAATAATAATAATAACTTTATTTTATATAGCGCCTTTAAAAGCAGTATCTCAAAGCGCTTCACATAAAAAGAGAAGAAATTAAAAGGAGCACATAACATGACAGGTATTAAAACTTAACATACAAAGGTAAAAGCCAAATAACAACAAACAAAGTTATCACCGAAAAGCTACTCTAAAAAAGTACGTTTTAAGGTGGGATTTAAAAATACCCAGGGATTCTGCATTCCTAATCTCTGAGGGCAAAGAATTCCACAATTTAGGAGCCACACAAGTAAAAGCCCGATCACCCATAGTTTTTAGGCGTGTTGTTTTGACAGTTAAAAGACCAGCTTCAGAAGAGCGTAGAGCACGTGTAGGAGTGTAAGGGATTAAAAGCTCACGCAGATATTGGGGAGCCAGATTGTTTAGGGCCTTATAGGTAAGCAAAAGGATTTTAAAATCAATACGAAAACTGACAGGGAGCCAGTGCAATTCCTCTAGGGTAGGTGTAATGTGCTCCCTTGTACTGGTCCCAGTCAGAATTCTAGCAGCAGAATTTTGTACCAACTGTAGTTTGTTTAGGGTAGCTTTAGGAACTCCAGCCAGCAAGGCATTACAGTAGTCAATACGTGAAAAGACAAAAGTGTTGATTAACTTTTCAGCCACAGGGAAAGTCAGCATAGGACGCAGTTTGGCAATGTTTCTAAGATGGAAAAATGATGTTTTAACAGTATTACGAACATGAGCATCAAATGTTAAATTGGCATCAAAAATCACCCCCAAATTTTTTAATTTAGTTTGGAATTGCAAAGCAGAGCCATCCACACATAATGTTATGGACTCTGCTTTGCGCAACTGATGAGGTGAACCAACAAGCATCACTTCTGTCTTGTCACTATTCAGACACAAAAAATTGTCAGACATCCATTTCTTAATATCAATAAGACATTGAGAAAGAAAAGACACAGTCATAGTGGTATCAGGTTTTGAATGTATGTAAATCTGAGTATCATCGGCATAAAAGTGATAGTTAAGACCAAGTGACTTTAAAAGCTGGCCAAGTGGGAAAATGTAAATATTAAAAAGCAATGGGCCCAAGACTGATCCTTGAGGAACACCCGATTGCACCATACCAACCTCAGACTTGCAGTCACCCATCACAACAAACTGCTTTCGATCAGAAAGGTAGGACTTAAACCAGTTCAATGCCGAATCACAAATGCCAAATATAGTCTCTAACCGTGTGATTAAAATAGAATGATCTAAAGTGTCAAAAGCGGCACTAAGATCAAGAAGAATCAGAATAGATAAACAGCCAGAATCAGAAGCCATCAACAAGTCATTAGTAACCTTAACTAACGCTGTTTCCGTACTGTGGAGTTTACGGAATCCAGACTGAAGTGGCTCAAAAAGATTGTTAGTGGAAAGATGAGAAAGCAGTTGGGAAGCCACTGTTTGTTCTAGAATTTTGGCTAGGAATGGCAGATTAGAAATTGGACGAAAATTATTAGGATTATCAAAGTTCATGTTGTTAGTTAGTAATATAAGGATTTAAAGTAAACAGTTTAGTACGTGTGCTTAAAGTCTAGAATTTTTATGATATTATCCTACACTACACAGGGAATTATATGGATTTTCTTTAGAAAACTTCTTGCATAAAATAGATTCAAGTACTATCAATGACCTGTATATATATATGTATATTTTCAAAAACATCCCCGGGCCTTGAATTTTCCTCCCAGATTCACAAACTTTCAAGGACCACAATGAGAAAATAGAGAGCGACAAGTCTGTCAACAGGAGACTTCAATGAAATCAGAAGACAAAGATAGGCTGATGAACCTTAATGTGTGTTCGTGCGTGCATGCGTGTGTGTGAGAGAGAAAGAGAGAGAGAGACAACAACAAGATCAGGAGTGAGCAGACAAGTGCATAAGACTGAAAGAGTGAGACAGTGCAGAAAGAGAGAGAGAGAGAGAGAGAGAGAGAGAGAGAGAGGGCGAGAGACATTGCCCTATGTTGCGTATTAGAGCTGAAGAGAGTGAGATAAAGCAACCAAACACAGAAGAGTGTAGCAGGGAGTCTGTCTGCTTTATTGCAAGATATTGGGTCATGCCTCTGTACACTGTCAGGAGTGTCTGGAAGACACATCTGCGTTTCAACAGAGAACACTTCCAGCGTCGGCAGTTCCAGTGTGTCCGATAGCTGTGGGCTCTTACTCTGAGCTGCTTTGAATTAGTGGTTTTCTAGCTGGGGTTCTCAATGGCCAGACATCTTGTTATAGAACTTAGATTCAATTTGATAATGTTATTAAATAGGAACCAACTGGAGCCTTTCTGGTCAATGCATTCATAAATACTGAAAACATAGTCCTGCAAAAACATGCAAAACCAAAGCTATCCAATGCAGTTAGAGTCTGTTGCCCTGGGCGGAGCCGAACGTAACTAAAACTACCGATTAAACCAAACACATTAAATTAAACAATGACCTTAGAATGTCTTTCATTACACAAACAGCAGTCTGACGTTTTTCCCAGTGTAATTATCTTTGTGTCTTTATATATAATTGGCAGGTATGAGCAACAATTCATTAAATCATTTGATGACATTAAGATTTTAATTGTAGCTTCTCTATAATACATGGAATCTAATCAGCCTAAAGAGAGAAGAGTGCCTCTATTGTTTCATTGCCGTTTTTAATGATTGAAATTGTGCTTACATCTAAACAATAGACTGATGAAAGTCCACAGCTTAGGCACTGAGCTTATCGGTCTCTCTGGATGGTCTATGGAGAGAATTTTATATTCTTTATTTAATAATAATCATAGTCCAAACAGGGGGAGAGAGAGAAAGAGAGAGAGAGTGAAAGAGTGTACGTGAGTAAGCGAGCGAGCGAACGAACGAGCGTGCATGTAGATAAACAGACAGATAAACAGACATACGGATGGGTGATTCTCGCGAAATTAGATTTATGAGGTGTCATGAAACATTTTGATAAAAAAAGTAAATGCAAAATAAGAAGCATACAGTTACAAACATCTCTTCATGTACTATTTTGCACATGATTTCAAATTACATCATACAAACCAATTTGTTTGTTTTTTCCACATTTAAGGGAAAATGTTCATTACCGCAACGTGTCCATTACTGGATTTGGGTTGTTTGACATGGAAATATTTAAAATAAAAAAAAACGCTTCAGTGCATGTTATACTATAAACATTTACAGTAAAGAAACATGGGGTATTTGGTGATCATTGGTAAATGTAGAGACAATAATAAGGAATATAAATGTGTCCAAGACCAATTTTCTCATCCTCCGCAACATTTTTCAATCATTGTTTAAGCCCTCAAGGAACTAACATTTTTAAAACCTAAAAATTGTTAAAAAATAATTGTATAAAAATGTAATTTTGTTTGTCATAGTACCTAGACAACTTTTTAGTTCTCATTACCGAAACATGAGTTTGTAAATACATATATTTAATGTAATATCATGTTGCGGTAATGATAATTTTTTATAATGATAATCTAAAAAATGTAAATAATTTTTTTTAAATCCTCTAGAAATAATGGTTATAGTAAGTTCAGACCTTAATCTTATATGTGCCAAAAATTGTACAAATTCTGATGCTGGACACCTTCTAAATCTGGATTTCGTGAGAATCACCCGCATAGACAGACAGATTATGTGTGGGAGAAAGAAAGTGCATATGTAAAAGTGTAAGAGATTTAGTGTGTAAAAGAGTGCACGTGTGTGTGTGTGTGTGTGTGTGTGTGTGTGTGTGTGTGTGTGTGTGTGTGTGTGTGTGAGAGAGAGAGATAGTGTGTCTGAAAGAGTGATAGATAGAAAGTGAGTTTGTTCTCACATTAACCAAACCGTACCCCAAAGCCTGGTTCTTTGATTAGTGCGAGCGATCCGTACTGTGCCTGGGCGCGGTTTGGTTAATCACACCCTGGCCCACTTGCGACACCCACAGCGTGAGCGCTAATCGCGCCAATGCACGGATCAAAAGGCAAGCCGTCAATTGTGTGACAGTCATTCAACTTCATCTGCTTCAAGATGCGTGCAGCACAGTTACATTTAAATGTCTGTGATAGATCGACTAAGCAATATGATAGGCATGGTGGGAGGGCTACGTGTCATCACGTCCCAAATGACTTAAAACAAAAAGGCACAAACTTAACATTACGATGTGTGTAAAAGAGTAGATATAAAGAGATTGTAGATATATAGAGAGAGTAAGCAGGCGAGAGATATATAATGTATATGTGAGTTGAGTTGGAACATGGACTGACAGGCGGAGACAGAGACAGTGACAGCACCGGTAAGACTGACGGTCTAAAAAGAGAGCGACAGACAGACAATAGAGAAAAAATAGAATGAGTGAAAACTCAATCACACAGAGGGAGGCTCAACACAACGGCTGATTCTGCCTTCCCACAGAGAGACGAAAAACATAAATTATCAAAATAAACCAGGCAAACGGACAAAAAACATCTCAGATGAGGGAACAAAAATGACATCCATACACTGAAATGACAGAGCCTTTTTTACACGCATACACAGACGTCATCCTGTTTTACTGCAGCGCTTGTGTAAAAAGTGCTTATATCTCAGGAGTTTTAGCTGGAGAAGTCACAGAAAGATGGAGACGAAGCTCTCTCTCTCTCTCTCTTTCACAACGTTTTGCCGGTGTAATTACTTGTGCAGATGCTTCACCACAAAGACACACACAGCTGACAAGTGCAGATGTAGACTCGCCTACTAACAAAACTGTTGTGTTTTTCCACTGAGAACAAAAACAGAGGAGTGTATGCGTGACAAAGAAGCGTAACACAGGCTCAGCTAAAGTGGCGTCTCAGCACCTGCAAAGTTTTCACACCAGATTAAAAAAAGACCTGTAATTCCACAATCCACAGCAGCTTGATATCAGCAGTATATATCAGTCACACAGAAAGACTCAGAGAGATAAATAGATATTGCCAAACAGAGAGAGAAAGAGACATTTATTACCAAAAAACATGTTTTGTATGGAGAGAAAAAGAGAGACAAACTCTTAAGGTGCGTTCACAACAGAACGAAAGCGGCGGCAAGCGTGAGTGATCTACATGTGAAGTCAATGTAAAGGCACGTTTATGTCTTGCAGCGCAAATGAGGCGTTTTGCGCGGCGCCGTAGACGCGAATCCGTCTCATTCGCGCAAATGATGCAAAATGACGCGCAAATGACCCGAATTGAGCATTGCCGCGGGAAACGCACAAGTTGAAAAATCTTTGGCGAAAAATCGCTCTGCGTTCACTAGGGCTGGGTATCGATTCAGATGTTCCAGATCGATTCGATTTCGATTCACAAGCTATCAAATCGATTCGATTCCGATTCTCGATTACATTTTCGATTCCGGTTCTCAGGTAGGTTTTTATACTCGATTCTCGATTCAACTCAATGAATATAGATTTAATACAAATACTATATTAATAAAAAAGAACAGTGAACAGCAGTTTACAAGTGGGTAATTAATAAAAAGAAATTAAAAGCCACAAGTCTTGCTTGCGAAATGTAAAATGCTTCTATTCCTCAGTTCTATGTTTGCGGAAATAAATATGAAAAAAAAAAATCGATTCTGCTCTTTGAGAATCGATTTTTAATCGACCACGTAAAAAAAAAAAGATTAATCGAAAAAAAAATTTGCCCAGCCCAAGCGTTAACCAATTACGAGCTTGCTCTAGTAGTGATGTGATTACAATAAGTGAGCAGAGCTGCAGAAGCCCCTCCCATGACGCTAATTTCCACGTAAATGTCTCGAAAGACTAGAATTTCATGTGCAGTTTTCACGCTAGAATGAAGCAAATAAACTCAATTTTAAGCGTCCAATTAGGCGCGGAAAACGTATTTTTGCCACCTCTACCGCATCTGGTGTGAACGCAGTGTTATATTGCGTACACACCAAATGTGAAGCATCGCATTCCTCAATCTAGATTACTCGCAGGAATTAAACATAACATGTGTCATGCCAATTTTTTTGCTTGAGTTGAATATTTTCAACTTGCGCGAAGATGTGTGAGGCAAATAGCGCATGTTTTCGCAATCGCATCACCCAATTCACATCATTCTCATCATCCGCATAGCCCCGCGTGAGTTCACGTCTATTCGAGTCTCTGCATCTCGCAAAACGTTGAATTCGCTTTTGGTGTGTCCACCCTACAATAGTAATAATCCATTGAAGAGCAATAGGGTTCAACCTCGGTGTCCGGTCCCTAAAAATATTGGATGTTTTAACCCATAATTGGGTAAAATGGATAAACCCAACCATTGGTTTAAATGAACCTAAACAATGTCCATGTTTGAAACCATGACATTTTGTCCATATTTTACTAAACCAAATGTTGGAAACAAGCATTTTTAGAGAGTAGAAAGATAAAGACAGACAGAAATTAGTTGAATGGAAAAAGTATTTACAGGAAAGATAGAACCAACCAAGACAATACATAGACGGTTTCATCGGACGCACGTGTGGCGACGAGCGGTCCTTCATGGATTATTACATGGGAGGTTTGGCAGCCGATCGGTATACATTATTTAGTACACATGTTACACAGTAACATTAGCTAAGTGAAGCTTTTGATACGCTTTAGCTATGATTTAAATTAACTACTCTAAAAGGACTTTGTTGTTATTGATTCTTAGCGGAGTTTACTGGAAGTTTTGTAAGCCATTTGTTTATGTTGTTACTGCTTAAACCGTTTCTAGACCCAGCACACACACTTACACAAAGCATAAAACAATGACAGCAACCTAAATCAATTCAAAACACACAAGCAAACACTGACCAAAACATGGTCATCACACAATAGATTCCCTTCACAGAGGGCTGCAATCTCACATCTGTCCTGAACACAAACAGCTCTGCTTGTGTTATATCTAGTCTTTTTAAAAGCTTTGTCGTTGTTACATCATATTATTATTAAAAATGACAAGTAAAATTAATCTGTAAGCAGACAAACACTTCCTACGCTAGTTCGGAGGAAGACGAGTGTTTGTGAGCTTATTAAAGCAGGCTAGTCACAGACAACATGTCCACAGACGCCTACAGTCCATTCACTGGCCGCCTGATGCATACTGCACACACACAATGTTGTAAAACACTTCCAAAAATGGCAGGCTCCAACTAGATCCTACATAGGCATTTCCAGGAGTCAAACTATGCAGGGATTCTTTCTACTCAATATAATTCAAATTAATTTAGTTGCAATTAAGTTATACAGTAAAAAAACACTGGATTAACAATGCAATTCAATTTCTAAAATATACTCAGTTTTGTTTGAAGGACACAAAGTTTGATTAGATCTTCTCGACAGCCATTCACAAGACTTACTTTGCCATTATTAAAATTAGTGTTTCCACGTCTGTGCATTTTTGTGATACAGCATATACAAACAAAACCACCACTTTGCATGTTATTCAGACAGTCTGTTCCTATCTAAACTAGTGGCTCATTACCAGAAAAGGTGCAATGTGGATCAGAGTGCATGCCACTAGTCTGGCTCTGTGAGACTAGTCTAGCTAACCATCAGTAATCTGTTTCCTAATTGTTCAATTTCTTTTCATCTGTCTACATCGACAACACTTTGAATGTTTAATCCTTCACACATACCATGATATAGATCAATCTCAATGCCTTTTAGGATAAAACCAAGAGCTGCCTTGAAAATTCATGACACTCCAGAACTGTCATCAGATCTACACGAGGACACGGCTGTTTCCTTTGATCCTCACTAGACATGGGCCGGTATGAGAATTTGGCGGTATGATAACCTTGAGCAAAAATACCATGTTCATTCATTGTATGATGCAAAGCTTTGCTAAATTACAGCACATGAAACAGAAATATATCACAACGATAATTATAATGCACCCAGTATATTTGACAAGCTGTCTATACTGCAAGCTAGCAATATCGACACCGGTTTAATCTCTACTGAAACCCTCAATACGGCTACAGTGTCTACAATGGCAGAAAGCAGCCAAAATGACAGTCATTGCCATTCATGGATTTGCATTGATTTGCAGCCAAAACTTGTTAAACACAAAGAGTGAAAAAGTATGAGCGGCGAATGAGAGTTTACAGAGGGCTGGAGATGACCTGATTCCCCATCGATCACACAACCGTGGTTCTCGGATTCTCCCAGGACCGAATGAGCAAATGTCCAGCCAGTCTAATTAATCCCTTAGTCAAACTGATTTAATTAAGGCGGCACTTCTGCCTGAGCAGCAAACAGGCAGGAAAATACAGAATCTCAATCTTTGTTTAAGGAGAGCAAGAGATTTTAACAGCGGACCGAACAGCTAGGAAAAAGTAAAACAAAGACATGACTTTGTATACATTTACTGAATTCAGATCAATGATAGAGTTATACATTTAATAGCCAATTAGGTAAAAAAAAAATAGTTTTTAGATGAAGCAAAGCACATGCAAACTCCTTAAAAGAACTATTGCAACTTCATAGAAAATAGTTTTATGCACTAAATGTGTACATATTCTTAAATGCTTAGATGACTAAGGGGCGGTTCACATTTCGCCCATTTTGTGCGCACAAATACATTATTTTGAATGTAGACACGCAACAAGCACTTAAATAGAGAGTGATGCGCTTTTTTCAGGCATGTCAACGCCACAGCCAATTGAAAATACTTCAACCTTTCAGAATGCCGCATCAGAAAGGAGGAGGAAAGTGGCGCGGTCATGTTTTCCATGCGGTTTTAGACAAGAAATGTGAACCAACCCTAAGAATTCATTTAAAATAAGCGTATTACAAAAGTACATCTTTTTTGTGAATACACATTTTCAAAAATGGTCTTCAAGCTGTTACTAGGGCAGTCCTCTTAAAAAATATGTACCACTTAGGTACAGATATGTATACATTTGGTACAAATATGTACCTATGAGGTATTAATATGCACTCTTTGGTACCAATACGAACATACGTCTGACGTACTAATATGAACTCTAGGTGCAAAGATGTACTTTTTGAAAGGGTACTGCCCTAATGACAGCTGGATACAAAATTTTCTGACACCAGCTATGTTTACATAGCTTTAATCATTCAACATGCGCACAATGCACAAATATTGTTTTGCGGTGTTTCAAGATACAAGCCATCCTCCTAAAATCGCTGTGTGTCTATTTCATGTAATAATAGATAAACAACGAGCACTCGGAGCACCGCGCTGATTATTATGCAGCAGCAAAAACACCCTTTCACGTGTGCCCAAAACACGTGTTGACTTCACGCGATTCCAAACACACGCATTTGTGGATCAGAGTATAAAAAAAATGGACTGACCGGACAATACTGTCTCATATCAGTTAACAGAGATTTGGAAAGAGATTAGGAAAATTTAAGAATGACAAAACAGTCACTTCATGTAACTTCCTTCAACAACACAAGCTTGCATTCTTTGCGTCAATACGCCAATTCTACATCATTGAACATGCATATATGTGCCACACTCCAGTCCAGTAGGTGGCAGAAATGCACCTTTAAGTGGATTTGCCAACCGCCAATAAAAAAAGAAAAGAAGAAGAAGATTGCAGATGCGCAGAGCGTCTCAGTTTCAGTTATCAATTTGATCAAGTGTTTACATTGTCCTTTTGAGCAGATTACAAAAAGTTTAAACCACTCCTCTCAACTCTTTCCCCGCCATTGATGAGATATCTCGTCAATCAAGAGAAAACGCTTCCCCGCCAATGACGAGTTTTTCCGTCTTTCCGCAATACCGCTATTATCCACTAGGTGGCGCCCTTCCGCAACGTTTTAAACCCGGAAGTATTGCCCTATGGCAAGCGGCTGCATGTCCGTGTCTGTTTTAAAGATCGCTCTGAATGGGAACTCTATGAAAAGTCTGTCACAAAAATTGAATTATCTCTGCTTTTTGCTCAGAAACCTACCCATAATCAAAAGCTGATTAGAAAAGAACTACTGAAGGTAGAATGAAACGTTTTTTTTTTTTTTTTTTTTTGAAAGCAGAGGGTCTGTTCTTTCATTTGGTATATTGTATGTTTATATATTTGAAGAAAAACATTTTCTGGAAGACATTAAACTTTTGTTAAAATCATGAAAAACGCTGGCGCTGGCTGGCAACTTTTTTTTAAAACGCTGGCGGTGAAAGAGTTAAACAGATTCGATTTTTAATCGGTTTTGGCTACTTTTATTCTGATTGAGGTGTTTACATGGAGCATTTTCATTCGGATTGAACATTTAAACATATTACAATTGTCCATGTAAACGCAGCTAGTGTAAAAATGCTAGGTTGTTTTAACCCATGGTTGAGTCAAACATTTTCTGGATTAATTAATTTAACCCAACGGTTGGGTTTGTCCCTTTTGCATGTGTTGAAAATAACCCAGCATTTTTAAGAATGTATCTCTAGTGATTGCTTTAATATTTTTAGACTTTAGCTCCACTTTATGAAAGCACCTTTCCTTTATGTGAGGAAGCTGCATGTCCAGAGAAATCTCATGCAACATTGTTACCCTCAAACATGACAGAAAGTCACAACAACTAATGTGGAACAGGGCTGAACAGGCAAAAACTTACATCTTGGAAAACACAGGCCTCCAACAGTCTGAGAGCTGCTATAAGATTTGCAAACACAGCAATGACATTTCTTTGGATTTTTAGGAATGACAGGGGACTTGTCAAAGACAATCACCCCGTGGCTCAGCTCACGGCAGACTGCGATCTGCTCCTGTCTCTCACAGCACAGAGAAAAGCCATTAAACACAACAGAAATCCCTCCAGAAAGGAAATAAGTCTACGTTGAGAGAAAACGAGAGAGCGAAAGAACGATAGAGAGACAGTTGTTTGTTCAGTCTTATGGCCCATCACCTTGATCTGGGCTGATCGAGCAGCTGTGTACTGGACAAAATCTTGGCTTAAACCCTCCGTCTCCATCTAATAAACCCAAATCCAGCAGCCGGATATCAGCCTCTCTCTGTGTGCCCTCCTGCTGTTGTGGAAATGTCCTGTTATTGCTGCTCTCTCTCTATTGATCGAGGTGTAATTGCTCTAAAACTCGGTTGTTCGGATGCGCTTCCTCTTTCCAAGCGGCATGGGGCATAGTGGGGTTTCTAAACAACTCAAACCGCAAGCCACAGCCGAAGTCTTTCCCGGAGATATTAAACTCCCGGACAGACACTCTGCACGATATCGCCTCTTAGAAAGAGCACAATGACTTCTTCACAGTGTTTATGAGCTCATCTCATGTATCTCATGAGCTCCAGTCTGAGTGGGACATCGAACGGCAAACGGTTTCCCCATGAAATCACAGCGATTCTAGTGTGAGGACTGCTGCAGTTCCTGTGCCGTCACAGACAGGACGCAAGAATTCCGATGCCTTCCGATAAGTGCATCCAAAGCACTTACAGACACTTCACGATGAGAGAGATAGAGCGAGGGAGGGAGATAAAGAGTTACGTATATCATGAGTCACGTTCAGACAGACCCAAAATACATTTCGGCTAAAATAGCACAACAGACTGACACACACACACATATTAGATAAAAAGGCCCCCAGCAAGATCACAGCAGAGGAGGAGCAGATGACTACAGAAATAAATGCAAGAACGAGAGGAGGAGAAAGGAAGCAAATGTTAGAGCGAGGCCCATAACTAAATCAGCAAATCATCGCCGTTTCTCCATCTCTGTGGTTTGTTTATTTACATGACATATAAACGTTGGTGGACTCTATTGGTCAGATATAGCTCAGCGATCGAATGGGAGAATACTCTACCACACCAACTCTCTCTCTCTCTCAGCATTACAACAATACATACCTGAATGAGAGTGAAAACTTATAAATGTACCTTATATCTATTCTAGATTCATCGCACACCTGCTTTGAACAGAACATCAGAAGACTGGCCTATATCTTCCTGGTGCAGGAGGTACAGATAACTGACGGTTTCATCAGACGCATGCACATCTCACGCCTGGACAGAACTTAACTTCCGGTCTCTGAAAACTGCCACTAATGGTTTTGTTTAATGGTCTGGCTAGTGGCTAAACTGAAGTCTGGGACAAATACCTTATTGAAAATAACATGTTTTGGTTTCCTAAAGACGAGGAGAGATGGCATTCATGGATCACCGCTATGTAAAGGGAGGTTTGGCAGCTGATCTGTGCTTAACATTGTATATGTTACATAGTACCCATTTTAACTCTTTCACCGCCATTGACGAGATATCTAGCAGCAATACCGCTATTATCCACCAGGTGGCGAGATATCTCGTCAATTAAGAGAAAATGCTTCCCCGCCAATGACGAGATTTTCCGTCTTTCAGCAATACCGCTATTATCCACCAGGTGGCGCCCTTCCGCAACTTTTTAAACCCGGAAGTATTGCCCTATGGCAAGCGGCTGCATGTCCGTGTCTGTTTTAAAGATCGCTCTGAATGGGATCTCTATGAAAAGTCCGTCACAAAAATGGAATTATCTCTGCTTTTTGCTCAAAATGTGGTGTTTTTGCAGAAACCTACCCATATTCAAAAGCTGATTACAAAAGAACTACTGAAGGTAGGATGAAACGTTTTTTTTGTTTGAAAGCAGAGGGTCTGTTCTTTCATTTGGTATATATTTATATATTTAAAGAAAAACATTTTCTGGAAGGCATTAAACTTTGGTGAAAACCATGAAAAACACTGGCTGGCAACTTTTTTTTAAAACGCTGGTGGTGAAAGAGTTAAACAGTAACGTTTCGATACGCTTTAGCTATAATTTGAATTAAGGTAATCTACTTGTTTATTTTGCTTGAAATAAACTACTCTAAAAGTTCTCTGCTGTTATTGATCCTTTGTGAAAGTTTACCGGAAGTTACGTTTGTTTCACAAAAGACGTTTGTTTATGATGTTGTTACTGCTAAAACCATCTATAGACGTTTTTATACGCTTTAGCTATAAAATATGAACTACGGCAATCTACTTGTTGTTTATTTACCTTGTTATCAAGGGGATCGCACACCGGCCGCGCCGCTCAGCGCCGCGCTGTTCTAAAAAAATCTAACACATTGTTTTCTATGAGTATACGCACACCAGCGCCGCCAGGTGGCGCCTGTCCGCGCCGCCCAGCTGTGACTCAGGAAGTTGCTCAAATCCCTGTCGGGCCACACAGCGCCACTCACAGTTTAACATTAAATAACATCCTATTTGTCCCAAATCATTAACGATTAACATTGGCTGCTAACATATATTTTGCATTTTTAAGTAGACGTTATCTGACGAAGCTCACGCTATTTAATGTGCACTTCCGGTTTACAATACCTCCAAGTTGCCCTACCCCGGATTTCCACCGACTGCGGAACGGCTGCGGATCCGCTGTGGAACGGCGGCAGAGTCAATCGGTTTCCATTCAAGTCAATGTGTGTATTTCCACTGACTGCGCTCCGAATCCGTCACAGCTCCGGCCATCCGCAGCCCTCCTGCACAAATACGCAGAGCTTCTATTTTTGACGGATCCCAGACAGCTCCGCAGGGCGGAGCCATGAGCCATCGCGTGATCATACCTGAATTCACGAAAACTCGTGTTTTTTTATTAAATCTTTGCAATACAAACATTACAAACACACACAAATAAAGTAATTAATACAGAAACAACAAATAATAGACAGGAACAGAGCCAGGGGGAGTTTCAAATAAATACATTAAAGATAGATCATATATAAATGTTTTAGCAGCCTTCTTATTTTTTGAATTTTTGATGGATTTGATGTACTGCTCTGTCTACGCGAGATCTCGTGTTGTGATCTGGGCTGGTTTGTAAAAACATCATAATTCAACGGCATAATGGACAGAGACAGAACTAGGTAGCACGCGATCATCACGGGAATTTGTGAGACCTCATGGGTCCTCGTCACTTCAGCACACAGCCGCTCTGCAACAAAAACGGAACTGGTGGGTATTGGCGGACGGCAGAGTGTGTAGACGTAACGCAGCCGCTCCGCAGTCGGTGGAAATCCGGGGCTAGACGCGACTCGACGCGGCGCTGAGCTGCGCGGCCGCTGTGCGATCCCCTTCAGAAATAAACTACTCTTAAAGGACTCTATTGTTATTGATTCTTTGCGTATTGCTGAAACCGTCTATAAGAACCAGGGTTCCCAGTCCAAGTAAAATTCCCTGACTTTTACTGACTAAAAGCTGAAGGTCCATGACCTATGCCCAGGATAATGTAGTGTACACCATGAGTTTATAAAAATATATACTTACCAATTATACAATAATTGGTAAGTGAAAGCATTATCACATTAGCCACACATTTTTTTTAAAGTCAACACAAAACCGAAACTGACCTCATTAATTCTCTTTACACGCATAAACTTCTTAGACTAGTCTTAAAAGTTAGTCATCTTTTTTTTTCTTCAAGACTGATCATAACTTCTTAAGTATGTTAGGCTTAAGACTAGTTCTAGACTAAAACATATGGTTCAGCTGTCTCAATTGAAAATAACTAGTATGGATAGATCTTAAAATATGCCATTGCAACTGATTTGTCTCAAGATAGTAACGTCTATTTTGGTGTACGGTGAACTACTGGGATGAGTTAAATACAGAGGTCACATTTCAAGTGTGGGCTACCACACCTGACAATCACGACACTTTCTGTTTTTATATTTCATCTTTTTGTATTCCTCACTTTGTTACTTATACTTCGAGACGATTTGGATCAACTTGTCAGACGCTATTCTCGATCTTGCCGTTTCGATTGTACGGTGGCTCTGATGTCAAAACACCTCTCAAAATGCTTGCTACAGATGTAAAAACAACTGAAAATCGAACTGATGCGAGTATTTCGGACCCATTGTGCAATGATCTTAAAACGTTTAAAAATTGTTTCGTTTTAGTTAAAAACGTACTAAAATTCTCAAACTTGAGTTTTGGGGGTGTAAAGTCCTCCACAACAGACCGAACACATGCAGACCTGTTTACTAAGAAATACGTCTCATTATGAAACTAAAATGTGTGGCATGCACATGTGAGGGCAGGGGATATGTGGGACTTTGTCGGGTTCACATTTCTGCACAGCAGATTCATTAGCACAATGAGCAGACCAGAGACTCATCAGTCTGATTACAATTTTTTTAATATGTACGTGAAAGTGCAGGCATGCTGCACCGGTTAAAACTTTTCCTAGGGACTAAATCTCATCTCAAGACAAGTGTTACATGAAAATCCCAAACAGATGCAAAGAACAAAAGACCCTGTGATGGGGTTAAAAACTATCACACTGATGTAAAAATCACTGCAGACTCTCTCAGGAGGCGAGTGACCCGTGTTGAATTATTTAGCAAACTCAGTCTGTTAAGCTTAGCAATAAACCTGTGCCACCACAGTGATTTATTTTCTAATTTTTACTTCTGGCTACATCACATTTTCCCTTTAATTGATAGAGACAGACCAGAAATTGCAGGAAATAATGGGAACTAGGATCACAAAAAGGGTACAAGCCACATTTGAACTTGAAACACCATTGCTCATCATGTCAAAGCAGTAACCACCTGACCACAGCACCAACCTCCAGCAATATTAATAAGCACGTCCACTGCATTCACATTCTCCACGTTCGGCACTTCCCAATCCCATACAATCTGCAAAGAAACCATCGCAGTCCCTCTTACACAGGCTATTTCACACTACAGCATCCATCCCCCACTTCTTGTTGTAATCTCTTTCACGGTAAGGTGAGAGCGAGGCGTCCCGATACCGTGATCCCATCAGCTCAGCGCTGACTGATTGACTTTTCCCTCCCAATGATCTTCGCTGCCTTTGCCAGATATCGGATTGTTTCTTGTTTTCGGTGGAAAGTCGATGGGCGGCCTGTCTGCTTTGCAAAACCATTTTCAAACTCCTAACTAAAACCCACACACGCCAAACACGCTCGCTGCCGAAAGGATAAGTTTAGACTTCAGGGTGTTTTCTACTTTTTAGGTGGATACAGAAGTGAGTTTCAGTTTGGGTGTGTATGTGAGAACGAATATTACTTTCATAATGTGATGTGTACTGGTGAACCAGAGAAATTAATGTAAAACTAAAGTAGCAGTTTGTGAAGATTGAGTCATTTCCTAAACTTGCTGGCACCCAAGGATTTTGACTGGGACCCAGATGCTTAAGTTAAGAAACTGAAGTTTTTATAGCTACTGTGTGTCAATTTGGATAAAGCATCTTTACTAAAGCAGAGACAAAGTCAGGAACGAATCTGAAACACATCTCTGTAAAAAGGAAGCATCTGTTTTGAATTGGATGGCTGTCTACATTAATAGCTTCGAGACATCTATGATTGTCGTAGCTCGTGAGTGGCAGTTTTCAGTAAGCACATGCAAATGGGACAAACAGGAAACCACCATTAATCACGACGGTCACCTCTCCTGAAGAGACTCATGACTAGCATCCATTTCCATAACAAGCTTTCAAGCGCTTTTAACAACACAAAAGGCCACAGTCCCAATGGCAATTAAAATCATGTCAAGACACGCCATAATCTGTTGTGATATCACAGTGTGACACAACAGCGCTGACAAATGTTGGCTGGGAAAATCATCTCGAGACATCACCGGCAATGGTCACTTTGGCATCTCAGACTCCAATGTCATCTCCGGAGAGCTGGGGGAAAACTCAACTATGGATTAAGTGTAAATGACATCACCGCCGACATCATCAAGGACTTTTGGCACCAGAGCAGGAAGTCATTGCTCAAAGGTCTTCATAAACTCACCACACCCATTCACCGCCCTTAAAACAAGCACAGACCATTTCTCCTTATCTCCATCCATGCAAGCTCTCGGGTGGACTCAGACCGCACACCGAGAAATAAACACGGGCGATAGCGTTCAGCCTAAGTGAGGGCAAGATGTGTGACAGGAACGATTAGCTGGCTGCTTGCGGTCTAAAATCAATTTTACATGTTCAAAAAAAGCCTGTACGATGCCAATAGATCTGCCTTAATCCTGTTGCCCTAAAATCCTTTAAAGTCCATGCTCTCTAACATAAATACAGTTCTTTCTGCATTGATGAGCTTAGCTTTCACCCTTTTAAAAACAACAAACACATTATTTTGTCTATCCTGTGATATAAAATAAAAGACGCAGCAAAAACGATGCCGAGTTACAAAAAGAGAAACCCGTCCGTGTCTCCCTGAAATTGACAATTCAGTTCTCATAACCTGCCATCCACAGGGGAGTTTATATTGTTTTAGGAGGTTCAAAAAATAACAGCGCTGCCTGGGAGCAAAAATGTATTTTCTTTGTTTCAACAGGAATCCAGGGACCTGCGGGGGGGAAACGTCTGAGCCTTTTTGAAGTTGCAAAAGAAAAAGGTTAAGAGACCAAAACAAAAAAAAAAGAAAAGAAAATGTCTGGAAATTTTGGAAATGTACACCAACAGGCTTAAAAGACAGGATCTGATTCGTCCTTGTCTGAAACCGGAGCTGTTCAGCCCCATCTGCGAGCCACTTGAAATCAAGGATAATCCATTATTGATCTTTGTTTGTTTTGGGACAAAAAGAAAAACCTGCCTGGGTGGACTGCACTTGGGCGGACGCTATGAGCTTCAGACCAATTTACAGAGTAAAGAGGAAGAACCGCATTAGCACAAAGGAGGCGGACACATTGACACAATCACTACCCACAAATCCCTGCAAACCACTTCAGATAACCTCAAACCACGTACACGTCATCGCTATCCCACTCTGTAATGCTTATTTTAAAGTAAAACATCTTTTTACATCCAGGGCATTTCTGAAATAAAAGAGCAAAATAAAAGCAAACTTTTTCTGACCTTAGGTTGAGTGCGTCGAGGGAAGGCGACCTTAGGATCAATCTGTGCACAAAAACAGAAAAAGACAAAAGTCGTCAAATATCAATGCACGTATGGGTGATTCTCTAAATTAGACTCATGAGGTGTCATGAAACATTTTGATAAAAAAGAAAAATGCAAGAGTATCAAAATAAGAAGCATACAGTTACAAACATCTCTTCATGTACTATTTTGCACATGATTTTAAATGACATCATACAAACCAATTTTATTGTTTTTTCCACATTTAAGGAAAACATTTTCATTACCGCAACGTGTTCATGACTGGATTTTGTTTTTTTGACATGGAAAAATGTATAATTAAAAAAATCGAAAAAATAAAAAGGTTCAGTGCATGTTATACTATAAACATTTACAGTAAAGAAACATGTGGTATTTGGTGATCATTTGTAAATGTAGAGACAATAAGGAATATAAATGTGTCCAAGAAAAATTTTCTCATCCTCCGCAACAATTTTTAATCATTGTTTAAGCCTTCAAGGAACTAATATTTTCAAAAAAAAAAAATAGTTGGAAGGGACATAATTGACTGGGACACTCAAGATGGCTACCAGGTAAGCAGTTCATATTTTTTCTCTCCAGATAAAAGTTACAATTTAGTTTGTCATAGTACCCAGACAACTTTTTAGTTCTCATTACCGAAACATCAGTTTGTAAATGCATATATTTAATGTAATATCATGTTGCGGTAATGATAATTTTTGATAATGATAATCTAAAAAATATAAATAATTCTATAGGAAATATTTTTTAAATCCTCTAAAAATAATGTTTATAGTAAGTTCAGACCTTAATCTTATATGTGCAAAAAAATTGGCTTCAATGGCTTTTTAAAAAATCTGATGCTGGACACCTTTTAAGACTGGATTTCGTGAGAATCACCCGTATGTATACAAAAAATCATCACAATGCACTCATATTTCAAATCATCAACACCATCCAGTATTAAAACGAAAAATTACAAGTAAATAAACCCCAAATTTAATTTATATTTCACCCAACAGTGGGCTAGATCAAACCAGAATATTGGGTTGAAAAAACCCAGAATAAGTTAAAGAAATATTCCATTTTCTTAAAAGAAAAATCCAGATAATTTACTCACCACCATGTCATCCAAAATGTTGATGTCTTTCTTTGTTCAGTCGAGAAGAAATTATGTTTTTTGAGGAAAACATTGCAGGATTTTTCTCATTTTAATAGACTTTAATAGAGCCCAACAATTAACACTTAACTCAACACGTAACAGTTTTTTTCAACGGAGTTTCAAAAGACTATAAACGATCCCAAACGAGGCATAAGGGTCTTATCTAGCAAAACGATTGTCATTTTTGACAATAAAAATAACAATTATACACTTTTAAAGCACAACTTCTCTATTAAAGTCTATTAAAATGAGAAAAATCCTGCAATATTTTCCTCAAAAAACATAATTTCTTCTCGACTGAACAAAAAAATTTTGTTTGTCATAGCACCTAGACAACTTTTTAGTTCTCATTACCGAAACATGAGTTTGTAAATGCATATATTTAATGTAATATCATGTTGCGGTAATGATAATTTTTGATAATGATAATCTAAAAAATATAAATAATTCTATAGGAAATATTTTTTAAATCCTCTAAAAAGAATGTTTATAGTAAGTTCAGACCTTAATCTTATATGTTCAAAAAAATTGACTTCAATGGCTTTTTAAAAAATCTGATGCTGGACACCTTTTAAGTCTGGATTTCGTCAAAATCACCCGTATGTATACCAAAAATAATCACAATACACTCATATTTCCAATCATCAACACCATCCAGCATTAAAACGAAAAATTACAAGCACAGATGGATCACAGTGAACATGTTAAGGGGTGAATCAGTAACGTCTTGTCATCTTGTTAATTTCAGCTTTTGCTCCATCTTACCGCTAAACTCGTGTTGAAGTGTGCAGAAATAAAAAAAAACATCACAGAAACTATTTCATGCTCCAGTGTCACACTGTATTTGCCCCAGCGTTAAAACAGCTTCTTATAAAGGAGTGTTTCGAACAATCTCATCCAGGCAGACGTAGTCAAGAGGAAAAACATAAACAGATCGAAATTGGGCTCTTGCAGGAAATTACTTGTCCATGTTCGGCAAGGCAAGCGTTTTAGATCGTAGCAGAAATCCCAGCGTAGATTTGAACGTTTGCCTGAGGGCTCTGCAGCATGTAAGTGTGTATCATTACAGACTGACTAATCGTGAATAATACACACGCGCACAGAGACGGCTTTTTGCAACAAACCCTGGACATGGTCTTGGTGTCAACTTCAATTTTCCCTTCATTCTCATCAGCACTGAAAAATATCAACAACCGGGTCAATTTCGAAGTAGCTAAACGTTATAGATATCTAGATCTGTAAACATCACAGTTTACGATGTGCTGCCCAATGGTGTTATTATGACAGGCTGGTGTCTACCCAAAACCTTTTCAATCCCATAATTCCAATTGACTGAGCCATGATTGTTATCTCTCTAAATCAGGTCAATTAAAGAGATGGATTTTGTAACACCTGGGTATGGAAACCTCCTCTGTGATGAATTCTACGTAGCGATTCGTTTTAGCAATTAGCCTGAGGCTTAACCAATTCAACCTCAATTATTTCAAACAAACACGCCTGTCTGTGAACAGAAACAATATTACGCTTCAAATTTCAAATCAGTTCGTATTAAAAGTCCTTTTCTACACAGCCTGAAAGCAGGCATTTTATTCTAATGAATGAATGGATAGATTTGAGACGCACAGCATGTATCCCAAGTCCATAAATAAAGACACGCAAAGAATTACATAAAAATCTGATTATGAACATATGCCATGTCATATTTCAAAATAATCCAGTTGTCCATTAATCAAATAACCAGCAACTATGGGCCTATGTTTTCTTCTATCGTTCCAGGTGCTGTATCAGAAAATACTTATTTTACGAGCAAAACCTAAGCAGTGTCGGCCATTCATTCAAACAGCAAATCACAGATCGTTTTCAAAACCTTAAAATTCAGTGATAACAATCTCAAACAAACAGCAGACGGCAGTTATTACAGCAGTATATAATTTAGACTAGAGCACACATTGAAAGTTTGGTGTGTGTGTGTTGGCATATTTTCGGATGAAACATTTACTGAAGTTCTCCCAACTCAGCAGTAATACAGGACAGTATGATGCTTTTTTCTGACAATGGCCCAGTTTGTACCTGGAAATCACATTCAATGCAGGTCATTCGATCAGATGTCAGAGGAAAATACGTGCCTAAACAAAGTTTGTAATCGGATCATTTCAAACACATTCAAAAGTCAGAATGTGAACCTTTCACATTTGTAAAGAAAAACATAGCTTTACTCATATATTAAAGATATCAAGGTTATATTTTTTACATAAATTTTACATTTATTTGTTTGTAGGATGATTTTATGTAAGTAAATCACCAAAAATTATTTTCCATTTAAAAAATGCTGGGTCATTCATTTTCAATCCAGCATTGGGTCAAAAAGGGAAAAACCTCGCCGTTGGGTTAAATAAACCCCAAATTTAATTTATATTTCACCCAACAGTGGGCTAGATCAAACCAGAATATTGGGTTGAAAAAAAACAGAATAAATTAAAGGAATATTCCATTTTCTTAAAAGAAAAATCCAGATAATTTACTCACCACCATGTCATCCAAAATGTTGATGTCTTTCTTTGTTCAGTCCAGAAGAAATTATGTTTTTTGAGGAAAACATTGCAGGATTTTTCTCATTTTAATAGACTTTAATAGAGCCCAACAATTAACACTTAACTCAACACGTAACAGTTTTTTTCAACGGAGTTTCAAAAGACTATAAACGATCCCAAACGAGGCATAAGGGTCTTATCTAGCAAAACGATTGTCATTTTTGACAATAAAAATAACAATTATACACTTTTAAAGCACAACTTCTCTATTAAAGTCTATTAAAATGAGAAAAATCCTGCAATGTTTTCCTCAAAAAACATAATTTCTTCTCGACTGAACAAAGAAAGACATCAACATTTTGGATGACATGGTGGTGAGTAAATTATCCGGATTTTTCTTTAAAGAAAATGGAATATTCCTTTAATGCATGGGCCATTATTTCGAGAATGCAAGGGTCTATGTACAGTATGCGTGTCGCAATTTTCATCATCAGAAGTGCACCCGTACTGTTCGTGCTCCGCAGGATTTTAAAACCCCGTGTACATTGTACGTGTAGGTCAAGCATGCGCCTACAGGCGAATGTAGTATGTAGCTTAGGAGATACATTGCATTTTGTGTGCAACCGTGTGCAAAAGTTCACATACACGTAAACAAACAGACAAGCCGATCTTAGCCCCGCCCACAACATTTTGAGGACAGGAAGATCGGTCTGGGGTTTCTCCGTTGCGAGACCCAAAGCTGGTCGACCAATCAAATTGTCAGGGCGGGCTTTATACGATGATGGACAGATGATCAACAGTAACGTAATCAACCACGTCCCCAAAGAGCGCGTGTGTTGAATCTATTTACAACGAAATGGCTGCCGCTGTAGAATTCAGATGTGTGGATTCTGACATTGAGTCTGTTCTAAAAGATATCGACAGAGCATTGATTTTAAAAGAGGAACAGAGAAACGCGATCAAGGCATTTGTTGATCGGAAAGATGTTTTTGCCTTCCTTCCTACGGGATTTGGCAATCGTTGGTCGCACTTATGGAGGACAAAGTTAAAGAAGCAACTGAAATGGGTATCATGGCGATGCTCTAAAAACAAACGGTGCTATATAGCACCAAAAGTGGTTCTTTGCCCATAATCATAGAAGAACCGTTTTTAGTGCCATATAGCACCAGTGAAGCACCAGTAAAGCACCTGTGTAGAACCAAATAGGGGCAATATAGCACCACATATGGTTCTACATAGCACTATTTGGTTCTACACAGGTGCTTCACCGGTGCTATATGGCACTAAAAACGGTTCTTCTATGATTACGGGTAAAGAACCACTTTTGGTGCTATATAGCACCGTTTGTTTTTAGAGTGTAGGGACAAGCCACCGTAACGTAATGGGTATCGTCATGGATGAAGTTCACCTAATGTACAAAAGGTAAGAGATAGTCTTACTGTATGACTTAGTAAATACTTAATTTTGTGATATAAATGAAATGTTGTAAACATAGTAGGTGTTGATGTACGTTCGCTAGTATAATCACAATGTTAGTGTCATTGTAGCGAAATAACTATCAGTTCGGTCAGGCTGCAAAAGACGTCATTTCAACATACGTCACACACTCCGTTGCTCTGATTGGTCATAGGTTTATCCAATTGAGTGCAGAGGCATTTTTCGGTTGAGACCCGCCCCATAATCATAGCCCAATGGAGCGGTATCAGACTCAAATTCTGACTAGAATTGAGTATGACAACGTCAGGCTACAAAACAGACTATACTCCGGGCTTAAATTTGCAACGCAGAAGGTTCAGTTCGTCCAATTTTGAACCAATGAAGGGTACAAACATAGACTTTTAAAATATACGGACTTAATGTCCGTGATGTAACCCATAGGTTTGTGTAGAGTTTTTTTAAGCCAATGGTAGATGGAGCCTGCCATCACCATCTTGGGCGACATCACTCACGGATAACCAAAAATGGTTAAAGAGGAGTGACATGGGTAAAACTGAGGGGCTGGTTCCTGAAACCACCCCCCCCCAGCTCGACGGTAGTGACAGGAGTGGCAGTTGACCCGTCACTCAGGTGGCCACCCCTTCAATTATTAAGCCTTCAAAGGCTTAATATTATTAACACGGATGAGCTACAAAGAAAAAAATCACCCCCCTCACAGTTGTCATGAAGGGCAAAATTAGATAAATAGACTTTTTGTACCAGGCTGTAAACATTATTTTCTGTTATAAAGTTGGGCATTTTAACATGGAGGTCTATAGGAATCCCTTTGGAGGCAGCCTTTAGCAGCCAGTCGATGAATTGCAATTTAAGTCACTCCGTATTGGCTTCATCAGCGAGATCGAAAGGTTGCCCCTCGATTTTAAATAACCCAGCATTTTAGTAGCAGTAACTCACTATAAAAGTAAAAGTTGGATCAACATAAAAAAATACTTCAATTGGTAAGTTTTTCAACTTAAATTTTCTCACTTGAGGTGAACGTTTTAAGGTTATTTTTTTATTACTTCAATTGGTAACACCTAAAATACATAAACATTTTCAACTAAAACTTTTCACTTAAAGTGAGAACATTTAAATAGAAAAATGACCAATTGAAGTAATTTTTAAAGTGAGTAAACTTTTCACAAGCAGGGTCACATATGTGTCTTCAACTTATTAGACCACCTTTAGCATGCCTGATATCAACATGAAATGCATACTTACATGAAGTAACAATGTATGTTTGTACTTGTGATTGCTCGAGAAGGGATAGCAGGTGTAAACAATCCCAAGAGGATTCTTTATAAAAAATTAAAAAATAAAATCTAGACCATAAACTTGCAAAACTGCTTACAGCCTTTTTGCAACGCCTGCCCCCATGCTGCCTTAAAAAGTTGTCTAGATAGGCAGGTCTATAACTGCGTGCAGACTATGACTTTTCTAATATATCTTGTGAATGTACTCCCCACCCAAAGTTCTTCAAACAGACATCACTCAAAGTGTTTACTGTTCCCGCACACTGTACAAAACTCAGCACTGATTGCAGGAGACGAGATAACAACCCCCCGCTGCGATAAAAAGCTCAGAGAAATCTGATTTCAGCTGAATACGAGCGACACGCTGTACAGCCCTGAAACCTCACTGCCAGTCGTAATTATTCATTACCGTCAGATTTACAGACAGCATCAGGCACACCAGCGTTTCTGGAGTACAGAAGACTTAGTCACTGCAGGTGTTCGGCACAGTTTGCATGACATTTAATTTTTTTGTTTTTCATACGACCAAACAAACTACAGAAATCAACCCGCAGTGAAGTATCATTTTCAGAATGCCAGCAAAGTGACTGATGCAACAATACATTTCCATTAAGATGGTTCACATTTTCAAAATGCTAGGGGTCATTTTGTAAAGTACATACACATTTTTTATCAGTATACTTATAAATCGAGTTGGGGAATATGCAGGTTTTGTTATCCAAGCTACAGAAGTGTGATATTTTTCTGAAGGTGTGGAAGTTTATTATATAAAGGCATCAAATCTGACACAACAATCCATGTGGGTGGGGAGTGCGTGAACCTGCAAGTCTCAGGTGACCGTAAAGGGGAAACCCAGAGATGAGATCAGATGGGTTCACCATGATGCATCTCTTAAGAAAGGACAGATTTTGGCTCAAAGTCCTTGAGTTAACGTCAGTCTAAACACCACGCACAAAGATGCCAAATTCATTTTAAACCACAACGTACAATTTTATGCTTGATTGTGTACCTACTGCATTTGCAGGGCTAAACAACAAGAATTTTTTCTGACCTATAAGAAAACGGGCTAGAAAAATGTTTTCTTGTCATGGCAACATTTTCATTATTGCAATATTTTCACAAATAAATCCATAATTTATAAAAACGGTTTTATATATGCATGTATGCATACTGAACAGTTATATAGGGACATGTATTATGAATAGTTACATGGTAACATATTGGCAATACAGCACTTGCCCTAAAACAGTGGTCTCAAACTCAAACTGGCTTGGGGCCATTTCTGAGATTGACACTTCATCGTAGGGCCGCAGAACTATTTTTGGTTAAAAAAGTACAATATTTTTGTAAATGTAGTGTTTAAATTCTATTATTTAATGTATAATAATACTTGAAAATATATAAGCAGTGTTTTTATCTTTTAAATATACATTATTTTATAAAAGTAAGTAAATTATTTCTTAACCTTATCTTTAATAGCTAAGGCCTATTAAAACCTTGCACTAAACTAACAAATTAAATTTCTGTATACATTTATAAACTATTATAAAAAATTACCATCAGTACGTGTTTCTGTTTTTATTTTGGATTGTTTTCAGTCATAGTATTGACTTTATTATGTTTCATCTTTGTTGTTCCACAGTTTTAATGAATTTGCTTATTATATGTGGAAAAAAATTAAAACGTGAAAGTGATCCTAAAACGTTTGAATGGGTAGTCAATGTTACACAAGCTAGTTAAACAGAAAAAAATTATAATACTGCTCTATGTGTCTATATATTATACTTATTATATACTTCAATATATATAGCAGTATACATACTTTTATCCTCTGTACGTTTCTCCTCATCTTTCCTCTTTTCTTAACCTGGGCACTTTGATGGCTCTTTTTCTTATCTGTAAAATGTGTTGCATTACATCTACCGCTCTGCCTCCATATGTGGTGTCTCCATTAGAAGCTGTGACTTGTTGATGTGAATCCCACCGCAGCTCTTTTCTGAATAACAGCTGACATCCACCCGGAAGTAACAAATCTTCTCTGGACAAACACTACAAAGTCCCGACCAGATTTGCTGATCGCATGGTGACAATGATATGATTGACGCGAGGTTCAGATGAGGAATTAAAATCCCGTTATCCTCTAAATCACGAAGCGCACGGCTCATGGCTGCGTAGCAACGTGTGACGTTTTAGCATGCGTTGTTAGACGCGACATGTGAACGAACCCTTAACGTTTAAATTAAAAATCAAACGAATATGAAACAAAGTGAATAAAAATCTTTCTGTGGGCCAGATTATGTTATATTGTTGAAAGGTGTTGCAGGCCGCAGAGAGGGTAAGGGGGGCCGCAAATGGCCCGCGAGTTTGAGACCACTGCCCTAAAAGTTCAGTCAACTGGCCCTAAACTCTCTACCCTTGGCCACAAGCCGTACTTACTGTTGAGCTCTCATATGCAAGATGGTAATTCTCAGTCCACTCAAGCCCACAAGAAAAATGAACATATTAATAAAAAAAGCAGGAAATAAACACAGATGAAAAAGGAAATTAAAAACGCTGTGGGAAAGAACTACATCGGAATTCTCCGTTCTATCGGATTTACATCTATTTGACTGCACACTCAATACTCTCACCCATGCAGCACAGTTATGGACATGAACAAATTGCAGTATTAAACGTTATAAAGTCATACATACCGTCTTGGAGTCTAATTCGTGGTGTGGTTGAGCTAAGACTTTATCTACACTGGAAACATCTGCAAACGTGATGAACCCAAAGCCTCTGTGCAACAAAACAAAAAACACACTGAAGGTCAGGAGATAACACCATAGAGACCGAAAAACAGAAGCACTGTGCACTCCTCAGTCATAGTACACATGCAGCAATTGCTACTGTATAACATAAAAAATTTACATGTTCTCTCGCCTGAAATTTTGGGACACAACCAAAAATTATTGCCTTAATTTTTCTACACTTTACACCATTTCAAAAACTGTATATGAATACATACAAGCATAAATCATACATGGGGTAAATTCAGGTTGACTGAGCTTTTGACAGTCAAAAAGTGTCCCAATCTAACTGAATTTACTCTATAAAGTGCACTTAAAGGATTAGTCAATTTTCTTAAAAAAAATCCAGATAATTTACTCACCACCATGTCATCCAAAATGTTGATGTCTTTCTTTGTTCAGTCGAGAAGAAATTATGTTTTTTGAGGAAAAATTCCAGGATTTTTCTCATTTTAATGGACCCCAAAGCTTCAGAGTTTCAAAGGACTCTAAACGATTCCAAACAAGGCATAAGGGTCTTATCTAGCAAAATGATTGACATTTTTTACAAAAAAAAGCACTTTTAAACCACAACTTCTAGTCTATCTCCGGTCCTGTCTTGCAACCTCATGCAATACGTCATCACGTCAAGAGGTCACGGATGATGTATGCGAAACTATGCCCCAGTGTTTACAAGTGTGGAGAAAGTGGACCGTTCCTACATTGTTGTATGTCGAATGATACTAATTAATGTCTTTGTGTCAGTTTATTGTTTAAAATGGTCTGCAAATGTGCATTTCATATATGTAACACGTGACCTTTCTACATTACTACTCAATCACTTGAGGTCGCGCTGGCGCATCACAGGACTGGAGATAGACGAGAAGTTGTGGTTTAAAAGTGCATATTTTTAATTTTTCTTGTCAAAAATGACAATCGTTTCGCTAGATAAGACCCTTATGCCTCGTTTGGGATCGTTTAAAGTCCTTTGAAACTCAGTTAAAAAAAAACTGTTAAGTGTTGAGTTAAGTGTTAAGTGTTGGGGTCCATTAAAATGAGAAAAATCCTGGAATGTTTTCCTCAAAAAACTTAATTTCTTCTCGACTGAACAAAGAAAGACATCAACATTTTGGATGAGTAAATTTTTTTTTCAGAAAATTGACTAATCCTTTAACTGTAAACATTTAAGTATATTTACATTTATGCATTACAGTGATTCAAATAAGACTATTTTAATCACTTCACTTTAAAAAAATAAAGGTGCAATGTCACTTTTTATAGTCTGTGAAGCAATAGAAAGGTGTTGTGGTTGATGAACCTTTTAGGAAACTTTAGGTTTTAAGATTTTAAGAGTGTATCTGTGTTCCCTAAAAATAACCTATGACATAATGCTTTATCAATTACCACAGGAACAATAAGGATATATTATTAAGTCATCATATAAGGTAGACATTAATAGTACAGATACATAACACAGATTATTAGGTATATGTGCAGAACACCTCAGTCATTTGTTGTATCTATAAACCTACAGTATGAGATGCCCAATCCTTCATATTCTGCAAATCTGTTTACTTTGCATGTTTAGAGGAGAATGGACCATCTTTTTTTCTCTCTCTCTTTCTCTCTCTCTATCTCTATCTCTCCTTTAAGCAATACAGTCCTGACTCAATGTCAGATTTCATTATGGATCAATTCCTGATCTTCACAACACAAGACAAGCAGCACAGACTTTGTCTGAATAGAGACAGTAAGCAGGTGTGTTTACCTGGAGCGTTTGGTGGTGGGGTCGCGCATCACCATACATTCTCTGATCTCCCCAAATTTACTGAAATAGTCTCTAAGGCTGTCTGAACACAAACACAAGGACACGTGAGGGTTATACCTTGTCTACACCGCAGGCGAGCGACGCGAACTTGAACGCTGCCATTGGAATCAACGAAGGTCGCGTCGGAGGCGTTCAAGTTTGGTCGCGTCGCTCGCTCGCTGTCAGATGAATGGAAATTATAATAACCTTGTGCGCAACGACACACACACACACACACACACACACACACACACACACACACACACACACACACACACACACATATATACATAAACACACACACTCACACCTCTCAGCGCATGCAAGGGACGAAGATGAGGTAAAAAACAACTCCAAAAAAATATTCTAATTTCTACTTACCTGGTGAGGTTTGCCAGCTGAGGCCACCGATAAACATTTTACTGTAAGGAGAAAACATGGTATAAGTGACTCCAGATGTCAAAACGGCCATTTTATCCGTGCAAATACCTTATAAAAAGCGACCCGTGAACAGCTCGAGTTGCGTGACGGCAGCAACGAGCCGTTAGAAGCGAGCCGTTAGAAATGACCTTTCAATTCAAACATCAGCAGAACTGCACGAGGAAGGACGCGAGCGCAGAAACAACACCAAACTCCACACACACACACACACAATGTAAGGGGCGCGCGCACCCGAGCTGTCTTCTTACCCCGGGTCGTGTTGCGAATCGTTCGGGCTTCCGGAGGTGACTTGACTCGCGTCCGCTTCCATAGCTCAAAGCCCAACCAACTCCAAACATACGCATACACACACACACACGCACGCACTGCAGCCCCGGCTCCAGGAATATTACCGAACAGGGAGCGCGAGCGTCACACGTGGGATCAGCGCGCGGCTCCCGCCCCGCGAAGAGGAGAGGGCGGGCTGGGAGACGTCGCGCGACCAATAGGATAGATGCACCTTGGGGTCCACGCCTACCTGGGGAAGGAGACCACGCCCCCTGTTGGTAAGCAGCAATAGAGTTGGAGACCTTTCAAGAGTTCTTGAGCGAGATTTTTACACTTCGTTTACTTTTTCCTCACCTCATGCATAAATACCTCAGAATAGAATAGAATAGAATAGAATAGAATAGAATAGAATAGAATAGAATAGAATAGTTTATTTATTTTGCATTGCCAAAAGAGACAGTATGGTTACAGAATAGAAAATAGGAATAAAATAGGAAGTCCAGATGATTGCAGATCTGAATGTATTTACAAAACCACAACACTGTAGAAACAAAAAAGCATCCCTTTCGCCTGTACCACCAGCTGGGAACTCTTCAAGCCAGCCATTAATGTGACATCATTTCTTGCCTCACACAAAAAAAGCCATTCATAGATCAGTACTGCTAATAAACTCTGGATATCAAACCATTAAGAAAGTGCAAACACTGTGTTAAAGTACATTGGTGTTTTGCTTCCAAGAGGTGTTGTTAAAATGACCCCTGGTGGTGAAGGGGACTGAGAGTTTTAGGTGTTTGGAGTTGTTCTTGTATATACATAGCAATAAACTGCATTATGTTACATGAGCTCAATCTGTGTGAGAGACCGACAGTCACTGCAGCATCTGTGTTTGATTAATGAGTGGATATTCGACTTACTGAAAGTCTCATTTTTTAATGCTGTGCATCTGTTAGCTGCCTAACAGATCAATGCAGCCTCTTTTGGATTATACACATTCATCAGGCATCTATGTAAATGAGGGGATTTTTAGCTTAGGGAAATAGAAATCTTAAAATCACACTGGAGAATACGGGACTACAGATGAAATAAAATCAGCTGTGGCATTCAGTTTACCCAGAGCTAACCGATCAGACCGCCTGCTGTGGGCAGAAACCATGCCGATGGCAAATACATGGGCTTTTCTGCATGTTTATTGAAGAATGCCACCACTTACATTAAACATTCAGCTCATTTTTACATACTTCTCCATAATATTTGATGCAATCATTGCGATATAAGCCACTTTCCATGCAAAGTGTTTTGCTGTAACCTTGTGCGATTCTTCAACCTTAGGCCGATTAGGAATATTAGGGCATGTAAGCAAATTTTACAGAGGATTATGCAACAGAATGTTTAGGACTTTTCAAGGGCAGCTTGTGCTCTTTATATTCTAGCTACACTTACCTATTAGGTAATGCATGCCATCAGCATGCCTTTGTAACTGAGCATATTGTTTGCATTGCAAAAAAGATTCAATCAACACATGCATTTTCATCCAATGGTGCTAAATAGCACGAAAAGTGGTTCACTGGCTTGTAATCATATGGGAACCATTTTGCCATATAGCACCCACTACACTGTATGTAGCACCATACTGTGCTCTGTAGAACCATAAGTGGTGCTATATAGCACTAAAAATGGTTCTGATATGATTACGAGCTTTTAGTGCTATTTAGCACCATTTTTTTTTTTTTGTGGTGGGCAATTTCAATGTTATGGATGAGACATTTGCAGCCAAAACTTGTAATATAATTTCTCAGAGAATGCATTTATTAACAATATATTGAACCAGAAACAGTAATACCCAACCTATGGAGAAGGGTTGATTCTTTAAAGAACATTCAATATTTATTTATTTTAGAGGAAGAGCATTATAGACGTGGCATTTCTGAAATTTATATTTAGTTAATTTAGCCAGCCTTTTTTTTTAATTGCCCGCCAGCATTTTTTTTTGATTTTCACAAAAGTTTCACAAAATGCCTTCCAGGAAAATATTCTTCTAAAAATATTTAAACATACAAATATATCAAATAAAAGAACAGACCCTCTGCTTTCAAACAAACAATCAAACAGGGGAAAAAACGTTTAATCCTATATTTTTTTATCTGCTTATAAACTCTTAAATATGGGTATTTTTTCTTTTTATAAAAAAATAAAAAATTTAGCAAAAATCTGAAATTGCATTTTTGTGAAGGAATTTTGTTAGAGATCAAATTCAGAACGAAGATCAAAACATACACAAGAGTTTTAAATTAATAAATATTTTTTTGATTTATTGGGTAAGCCACAGATAATCACGGTATAAAAAATTATGCTAAAAACTGTATGTTTTCTCTTAATTGACAAGATAACTCTTCAATGGCAGGAAAGAGTTAACTATGGAAAAAAGGCTTTAAAAACTTTAAGACTTTGTGTAGGTATTTAAACCACCAAATATTTACATCTGAGATATCAGTACAAACTTTGAGTAAAATCTTTACTTTTCATGATAAGGTTAATATTTGCATCGAATTGCACATTTTGTGCTTCCTACACTGTAAAAATACTTTGCTGCCTTAAAAATTTTTGTTGAATAAACTTGGATTTACAAGTCATTCAACTTACTTTTTTTATCTTGACTAGAGATGAGTTGTTTAAACTACAGGTGCGTGTTATAACTTATAAAATTAATTTGACTTTTCTCAGTTGATTGAGTTGATTTAACAAAATAATTTAAGGCAGCAAAGTATTTTTTACAGTGTATATATATATATATATTTTTTTGGGCTCCATGCACACAAGCAACTACTCTTCCTGGAGTCAATACAATCTTACATACCGTCTACAAGACTATATGTATAACCAAATCCCATGTGTTGCTATAACACAATTGCCTATAAGGTGAGCTACGGGAACATTGTTCTTCAGCATTTAGATTTTTACTCTCTACGCTTTAAAAATTAAACGGTGCTTAAAAGGTTCTTTTAGGTCCAGCGATGCGATAGAACCATTTCTTTCTCACCTTTTTTGTTTTAATTGTTTGTTCACTACAAAGAACCTTTCGTGAAACATAAAGGTTCTTTAGATGGTTAAGGTTTTCTATGGAACCTTCAGCAAAAATGGTTCTTCTATGGCATCGTATAGCACCTTTATTTTTAAGAATGTAGCTTAAAATATTTCTTTAGAAAAAATTAAGGTTTATAAATAGGCTGTATGGTTCCAAAGAAACTTTAACATCCACAGAACCTTTCTGTTGCACAAAATGTTCTTTGTAGTGGATAAAGGTAATTTAGAAATCGTTAACCGAAAGATTCATTGAGGAACCAAAAATGGTTCTTTTACAGCAACACTCTGAATACCCCCTACATAGCCTTTATTAGGTCTACTGATAGAGATGTTTTTCTTTCATCTTCCAAGTTTTCATGGTACACACCTTTAATTCAACTATAATATAATCATCCACTCAAAACTTTACATGGAGTGACATCTATTGGCCAGAAGCAGCTGGTGCACTTCATATAGGACTGTCAGGATAACCCTAGGTAACAGGCAGATATCATCATTCATCACCATAAATAATAATAAAGGAAAATTTTTTCAAATTGACCATTTTTAAAAAGTCCAAATCAATGCAAAAAATGCCATTTTGTTTCTTCCCAGTATTCCCACTGAGCTTCCGTTTAAAGATGATGAAAGCTTAGCATGCCACAAAACTCAGCATTTTCCATCTAAAGCTGTGGTAGAGAAAAACCATAAACCTTTTTAATTCTAAGGCATGCTAATTACTTTAAATAAAAAACCGTAGAACATCTGCTCAAATACCAGCAACCTGCTTTTACAAAGCAGAGAAAAAAACAAGACAATTTGATATCCACAGGTTTTTAGTTCAACAGCAGTGAGTTTGGCAGCTTCGCCGTGGGAGTACAAAGCACTAAACCGTACAAGTTGATTTCAGCAGGGGTTTAAAGTGCTCGACAGAACAGTTCTTCACTGCTGGAGTCCTTTAAGTTTCACAGTCAGAGTACAACACTGTCCCCACCCTTATCTTACAAAATAAACAAACGAAATAAACCATGAGAAGAATAAACGTGTAAACACAGCAAGACAATTTTTCTTTATGTCTCTTCAGTAATAAAGTACCCGAGAAAAACACAAACGTTTACACAATCTACACATTCCCGGTTCAAGAGAGAACACATTCAAAGCATCTTGTGTCATCTCTGAACTGGTCATATAATACGCTTTGATTTAAAGTTTCAATATAAAGCAAACAAAATTAACTTTTTAAAGAGCACATTTAATTTTTTTATGTGCTCTTTAAAGAGTTCATTTTGTTTGCTTTGTAACCTTAAAAATACTATTTTGAAAAACTTTAATGCACTTCACAAAAAACAACAAAACAAATGCAGCATACAACAAATAAACATACAAATATTACAGATATAGAAATTATTTATTGTGCATACAAAGATCAGAGAAGTGAAAAACTATGATATTATGGTGCGTCTAACCAGGTGCAAACCCCTCGTTCAGCAAGTAATTTGTTCACCAGAACAACCTGGAACAACAAGAGAAAATGAAGAGTATTGAGCATTTTATCAGGCCCTTGTGTGTACACTGCAAAAAATGATTTTCAAGAAAAAAGTTCTTAGTATTTTTGTCTTGTTTTCAGTAAAAAATATTAAAAAATTCTTAAATTAAGATGCTTTTTCTTGATGAGTAAGAAAATAAGTCTAGTTTTTAGACCAAAATTTTCTAATTTAAGCGATTTTGTGCATAAAACAAGCAAAAACATCTGGCAATGGGGTAAGCAAATTTTTCTTGAATTTTTCTTGAATTTAGTGTTTTTTTAAAAGAGGAGAAAGCGGTTCTTTTCTAAAATTCGAGAAAATCCTCCGCTAGACCTTTAATTTAAGAATTTTTAGATATTTTTACTGAAAACAAGAAAAAAAACTAAGAATTTTTTTCATGAAAATCATTTTTTGCAGTATAGGTTCAGTAATTTCACTTTAACGGCAATTAAAAGGTTATTAGTCAGCAAATGAAATAACTTATTTTCACAAATGTCGCTTTAGTCATTTCATTGATATTTAACAATTTCGACTGGCTTTCACTGCAAAACCCTCTAACTGCATGCATGCTATTTCGAAAAAACCTCCACTTTTTAAAAAAAATCCTGTAAACAGTTGCAAAATGCATTGCAAATGTATAAAAAAGAAACTGAACCACACATTAGGGGGGCTATTATGCATGTGGCTGCCACATCCAATTACTCAACAAAAGACCCAACTTTGTATGCATCCACAGCTGTTTACATTCATCTTCTGTGCACTTAGAGGACTTTGCTGAAAAATCTATGTGACATTTAGCGGATTCTGCCAACAAAGCAGTATTTCTGAATGAAATACCTAAAGCCGAGATTAAGCGGATTTGAAGCTAAAGTTTTTTTTCCTGGAGGTTGCGTTTAGCAGCTTTTTTAAGTATTCTGAAACTGGTTCAAATGAAATTCCCCCAAAGTGAAAAGGAAAACTATTATTTGGCCAATTATGCTTATATCTGCAGGTAGCCAATAAACACAAAAAATCTAAAGACAGTTTAGGAGGATCTGATTTTTACACACCTCATCTGCCATGCGTTTCCACATGTGCACCAGGGGAAGGCCGTCCTGACTGCCTGTCACCTAAAAATAGAAAACATAATCCATCACATTCATGAAACTACAATGCATAACTGTTTCTGATCCCCAAGTAAAATGATGTAACAGAAACAACACAACAGCACAACCTTCAGGATCAAGGCCACATTCGCAGTTAATTCCTCCAATGCTGTTTTGGCCTCCGGAGAAAACGCCACCTCTCCTATCACAGCATACATTCAGCATTTTAGTTTAGTTACGTAAAACACAATTAAAACATGAGCAGGTTTATATGTTCTACCAGGCAAAGGCGTGATATTATCCAACAAAACCTCTGATGCCTGGAATGGTAACGTCACAAAGTCTGATCTGTGAAAGTAATCAATCGTCAAATATTTAATTAAAAGTTAATTCATAAGAAACATAGATTGAAAATAATTGTTATAAACTTGACCTGATTTGCCTGAGGGTGGCGCTGTTGACAGTGTCATAACCTCCGTTATCTACATATCTGACTTGAGCCGTGCCGGACTCTTCATCGTACTGGATGACTTGGGTTCTCTGCCAGCCACTTCCTGATACTGGAGCGGCACAGATCACTCCCACTAAGAAAAAGATGAAGAAATATTACAATAAATTATTTTAGACTACAATATTTGACAATATTTTATAACTATAAAAACTATAAAGATTACTTTATAGTTTAAGTTTACAATATACAGTACAGTACATGCTACAAGTGATCCACATCTACATGTGTACATACAACACTAGTCAGGGGGCCTGTGGTGGTATTATTGGGGGTCCTCCAAATATAGCTTGAAAAAAAAAGTGCATTGATAGGCTAATAATAAACATTAAAACTTGATTAGGATGAAGAGCATAAACTTTGCATGTTAAAATCTAATCAGTAAGATTTGTAACCTTGATACTGAAGCATTAAGTCTCTTTGCAGTCTTCAGCTGTATAACTGATGAAAAGGCTAAATTTAGCTTTACACATTGAAAGATTCTGCATTTTATTTAGTATGCACTAATAGAGGTTTAAAACAACCCTAAAATGCCTTCCTTAGTTACCATTTCTGGTGTGTATCAACACGAAACAACATACCAATATTGGTTCTTTGTTTCTTGCCACATACTGGAAGTGCACAGAAGATTTTATAGCTTTTGGTACCACTTACAAGCAACCCAAACGTTACTAAAACACAATAGATGAGATAACAGTGAGATGTGTGGTGAGATGCATTTACCCTCCACAGGTTTGGGCAGGCTGGGGCATCCGGGTTGAGAGTAGCAAAACTGCATGTGCTGTGTGAGAGCAGGCAGGGCCTGATTAGACGGATGATTGTACTGCTGGATGAACAGATGATAACCGGACTCCACCCGCGACACGATCACCTCCACAAACACGTCCTGGGGCAGCAACAGCTATGAAGACAACAGGACAATAATGCAATGGTCGCTCTGACCCAATGTGAATCTGGTGCCCTAAGATGCATCACATGGGGTTTGACCAATGACGTTTGATGTCAATGATATTAAACCTGCTATGAAGTCTTGAGGTGCCACATTTCAATTAATAAATGGGTTGAAATTTAGTCCTCACCCAGGAGGTGATTGGCAAGCAAGGTAGTGGGATACAGTTACTCAGGTCTAGATCTTTAAACTTCTTCCTGATAAGTGCAAGAGCATCGTCCACTTGCTGTTGTGACCCTGGAGGAACAAACACAGCAAGGATGTCAGTGTTTGGGTGTTCAGCATGACCTGTCAGATTTCTGTTGTAAAGCTCACCCTGGATGTGACAGATCTGAACGTCCTGAGTGAAAGGCAGGGTGGAGACGTAGATCTTCGCTCCAGAGCTCTGCTTCAGAAAGTTCACAAACTTCCCCTGCTTTCCGATCAATCGACCAACAAGGTGCTATAAACCATGAAATTTGCATATTTTTAAAAGCTTTAATACGCTATTATTTGAAAACACAAATGGGTGATTCTCGCGAAAATAGACTTATGAGGTGTCATGAAACATTTTGATTAAAAAAAAGTAAATGCAAAGTAAGAGTATCAAAATAAGAAGCATACAGTTACAAACATCTCTTCATGTACTATTTTGCACATGATTTTAAATGACATCATACAAACCAATTTTGTTGTTTTTCCACATTTAAGGGGGAAATTTTCATTACCGCCACGTGTCCATGACTAAATTTGGGTTCTTTGACATGGAAATATTTATAATTTAAAAATCTAAAAATAAAAAGCTTCAGTGCATGTTATACTATAAACATTTACTGTAAAGAAACATGTGGTGTTTGGTGATCAATGGTAAATGTAGCGACAATAATAAGGAATATAAATGTGTCCAAGACCAATTTTCTCATCCTCCGCAACAATTTTCAATCATTGATAAAGCCCTCAAGGAACTAACATTTTCAAAAAAAAATGGCTACCAGGTAAGCAGTTCTTATTTTTTCTCTTCAGATAAAAGTTGAAATTTTGTTTGTCATAGTACCTAGACAACTTTTTAGTTCTCATTACCGAAACATGAGTTTGTAAATACATATATTTAATGTAATTTCATGTTGTGGTAATGATATTTTTGATAATGATAATAAAAAAAAATGTAATAATTCTATAGGAAATATTTTTTAAATCCTCTAAAAATAATGTTTATAGTAAGTTGAGACCTTAATCTTATATGTGCATAAAAGGGCTTTTTAAAAAATCTGATGTTGGACACCTTCTAAATCTGGATTTCGTGAGAATCACCCACGTGTGAAATATCACATACACTGCTTAAAGGAATAATTAAGGAATAATAAGAAGGTATAAATTCACCCAAAAATGAAAATTCAGTCATCATTTACTCACCCTTATATTGTTACAAACCATTTTTTGTTCTGTTAAACATAAAGGAAGATATTTGTTATGAAGCAGGAAACAAAGCACCATTGACTTCCATAGTATAGTAGGAAAAAATACTACTTCTGTATGTAAGTCAATGGTGCTTAAAAATGTTTTGACTACAAACATTGCTCAAAATATCTTCTTAAAATGATAACAGGATTTTTCTTTTTGTGTGAACTATCCCTTTAACCTAGTTGTATGACAAGTGCTTTTTTACAAAATGTTCATTGAACAATAAACTCACTGTCCTCACTGAAGACACAAAGTATACAGGTCTCTACATGACCTGTAACCTAAGCGAGTAATGATTATGAGAGTGCATCTATTTCTACAGTCACACATCTATGTGGGTGGAGCTTACCGCAGGCACCTCTATGTCCCATAGAGTGATGGGCGGGGCTGGAGGCGGAGCAGAGCTACTACTGTTCAAAAGAGCTTCGGTACTTAAACTTTCAACAACCAAACCTGGTGACGAGGTCCCTGTCAATGTCACAAAGACATTTGGTTTGCTTTTGTGCATCATCAATAAATAACAAACTGACTATTTAGTCTAAAGGGTTAAATTCCACCAAAACTTTTAAACTTGGAAATAAATCTGTGTTTATTTTAAATGCTAACAAACGCAAAGACAAAACAAGTGAATTTTATCTTTCAGCAGAGACTTACCAATGCAGGCTTCAACTTCTTTCTCTACCAATCCAGAGATGCTGGGAAACCCTTTGCCTTCGGCAGTTTTGGTGTCTGGCCCTGTTGTGGTCTTTATAAACCCTTGCCCCTCTTCTGACAGCTCACCGGTCAGCCCTTCTGCACCCGAAACGTCTTCTGAGAGACAGGAGCAGCATCCCGAGTCATCTCCAATAGAAGATCCTAAGTGGCTGAGCATTCTTCCACTAAACGAGCCGGTGTTCGGATGAACGTCGTCACTGCTGTACTGCTGCTGAAATGGATCTTGAAAACCATCTTCCAGGGATCTTGATGCACCATCAAGCTCACATATATCTCTGGGTTCCTGATTTTTCCATTTCTCTCCCTCAATAACCTGTTGGACCAGACAGGAGCTGCTCTTCTTAATGTCATCCTGGTTCAAGCCCGTGTCAGGAGAAAGATCAGACAGACTGTCTGTATGCACAGGACCTGATTGTTGGCCCATTGAGGGGTCAGAGTCTTTGGTAATGTAGTTCGCAGATACACAGACCGGATCAGATTCAAGCCCAGAGTCATCTTCACCGGCTTCTCCACAGTATGGAAGACCTTCATCGGAAATGATGCTCTTTTCATGCCGCGCCCGAACGGATACCTGTCCTTCTGGATCAGGTCGAACTCCATTGGTAAGGCCCGTCACTGAGGGGATACCAGGGTCGTACCGCACTTCTGTCCCATTCAGAGGGGTAGATCTTGATATATCTGTGGAGTTTCTCATGTCAGGAGATCCTGAAAGTCTGTGGTCCATCTTCAGGTTACTGTGAGGTTAGGTTAAAAAATATTAGCATACATATCTGCTATTTGGTGTGCAGCACTTTACTTGATACTACTGACCTTTCCCCAAAAACGCAGGAGGGTTCAGGATTTTCCAGAAAACACGCCTCCTCTTTGGTAAGGAGATGAGTTCTCCTTCTCCTTCGAAAACTGTACCAGCACCAGCCCAGCAGCGTCACCACAGAGACCGAGACCAGAGGCCTAAACGACAGCAGCATCCTCTTTCTACAGATCCCACTTCGTGCGTGAGAGAAAAAGAGAGAAAGAGACATGGGTCAGTTACATCTAATAAGACCCTTACACAAATGGAGTGGCACTACATTGTAAGAAAAGACTCTTGAACTCCATAGGGCCTTGAGTCTTGACACCAATACTTCTGCGACAGAAGAGCCATCTCATTTACCAGCTCAAATATCCCATCCCAACACCTAAACCCCACATAATACCGCTATAGATTCAACTTCAACCAGACCACCATGATTTAGCTTCCGCTGTTGGTTTCATCTGTTTTTATGGTGTACAAGTTCCTAAATCTGAGAACGATGTGGATATAGTGTGTGAAAAGGGCATTGAGCTTTAGCATTTTTTTTTAGACCTGGGGCAATCTTGCACACTTCCTGTTGCATGCAGATGCTAGTCTCAAGTGCCCCGGACCACAAGTGTGTGTATGTACTGTACAAGAGGCTTAAGTGCAGAATGACGTCACACATATCGATGACTGAGTGAGACTGTAGGTTTTAAATGCTTACATCTTCTAAATGCACATTTTGTAAATGTTTTTTATAGATATCCTTAAGGGTAACATATATATATATATATATATATATATATACATATATATATATATATATATATATATATATATATATATATATATATATATATATATATATATATATATATATATTATATGATTTCCCCTGCTTTTCTCTAAATGCATGAAACTAATGACATTCAGGAGGCAAACTGACCAGGTACATGCAGCTTCATTGGAATCTTAATTTGCAGTTATGTGACAGTTTGCATATTGAAGACGAGCTGAGTCACATTCGATAGCAAAGTAATGAGATTTATAAGTTAAACACGACGCGTGCTCATCAATTCATTGCAAACCTACACACACGCGCAACCGAACCCAAAAATAAGAAATAAATGAATTCTATACCACGCAACATATCTGTACAGAAGCAGAGTAGTTTGAGGTGTTTCTACTTACCTGAGGTTCCGCAGCGACGGTGTGTGACGTCACGGGGCACACGTGTGCCCGTGACAGTAATCAACAGCTCCCATTAGTACTGCTATTCGGCGATCAGAATATTATAATCAATATAGTATGTACGTTTAAATTCGGGAAATATAATATACATCTTGAAATATTTCTACATAATACAGAGAAAAAAAATAGTTGCAAAAGTTACAAAAATAAACATAAACGTAACCAATCATAGACATTTAACCGTTAAAGGGGTGTGGCCCGCTGCCGGTCAATTTCCCGCTCAAACTGACATGAGGGAAACCGACTTTCAAGAAAGGAAAAACAACTCTGACTGACAAAGATGATTCAGATTAATACAAAAGGTAGTTTTATGTTTAATTTTAATTACAAATATTTGTTATACTGCCTTGTTTTTATCTGTGAATGTAATGTACTACCCACATGGAATATAATGAAGAATACAGTACTTATAGTAGTGCACTTTCTTGTAGTCTATGAAGTATGTTATAGTAATTACAAAAGTTTGTTAAGGTATACTAGCATTCTATTCATATGTCACACACATATGGACAGGATGTTCAATTAAGGTCATTTACTGTTTATACAATTTAACATAGATTTTAACACATTATACAGTAAATATAAGATACAGTGTACACTGGTTTGGACAGAAATGTTTTTTTATTAGTGTTACATCCGTATTATATGAAACCTATGGAAGTAAATCTGTGCCGTTGGGTTTTGAATTCTAATTCTTAGCACTGAATTTTTTTACATCAAATTTTTAACACCGAATTTTATTTTGCATCTAAATCAGACTTTGAATTTTAAAAGCCATCGAATATCTAGCACTGTTTTTTTTGCCTATGACATTTTTCAAATGTTTTAAAAAAATTCAGTGTAAAAAAAATTCAATGTCTAAAAAAATTCAATGAAAAAAAATTCAATGTGTTTTAAAAGATTCAGTGTAAAAACATTCAATGTTTCAAAAGATTTGGTGTAAAAAATTCAATGTCTCAAAAAATTCAGTGCAAAATAATTCAACGTCTCAAAAAATTCAGTGTAAAAATATTCAGAGTCAACATCCGGGGAAGCAAGGAGAAGCAATCGATCCCTGTATCAAATCATTCAACATCCAGCCAATCATTTACGCTCCATTGGTCACGTGACACCGAAACGGGAAGTGGGTGAAGTTTAGGCAAAGGGTTTATTTGCATTAACATACGAACACATTTTTCACATCTGGCAGATCGTATCATCAGTTTATCAGGACACAGTCCGTTTACATTTATCAACATCAAAGTGGCTTCTGTATCTGGATGTGTGATCGATCCCGTGGGGGGAGACGCGCTGGATGAATAGCTTTAAATCACAATGGCTACAACTGGCTTTAACCATATGATTTAGGGTTGTCGCGTATTGTACAGTTCTACTGAGAAGCAAACAGCAGAGAATAACTAGCAACCCTAATAACCGTGATTCACCTTTTTAGCTTTATATTTTAAGCTTTAAAGGTTTTATCTTTGCTTATTAATATTTGCAGCGTCCGCACCGCGTACTTTACCTGAACTCGACTTTCACCCACATGCTTTTTACCAACAAAATTAATGTGAAACATGAGGATGACAATCTCGACTTCACTGTTTTAGTTTGCATTAATAACGTGCTTTAGGCTCTGTCTGAACTTATACGTTTTTGTTCTGTAGCCTACTTTGTTCACTCACATATTTCTATATCAACAATAAACTGTTGTTACCTTTGTTTCCTGATAAGTTTAATATGATTTAAATAAAAGAGCTAACAATTTCCTAAATTTCCTGTTCATGTCTCCCTCTAGTCTAGTGTGTAAGAAGTGAAGTAATGTAATTTACAAACACATTTAGGTATAAGAAACTTACTTTGCATAAAACCAACACTGAGCAAATGTATTTGGTCAATTTTATTATGGTTAGTACGTGTTTAACCTAAAACGTGTTAAATGAGATAGAAACTGCTGACTGACCAACATTCACATAATGACCCATGGATATGTCGCCATGGAAACTCAAACATTAAAACGATCCATTAAATTCTGCTACTAAATATTAAATTAAATCTCTACATTAATAGTTGGAACATATTAAACATATGCCTGAATAACTTAAAAATACGACCAGGAGTGTTAAAATGCGCTCCATTACCTAACCTCCTTTATTTTTGACAGCTGTCAGGGAGAAGATTAATGATAGTTAGCGGTGTTTTGTGTGACGTTGACCTGTAAATGCAGATTCCATGGCTGGATTGAGTGAGATCCGTCCTCGGCTGCGTTTGTGATCGGAATGTTATCCGTTCTTGCGCCACACATCAAGATGGATAAATAAAACACAACGAAAATTCTTCTGTGTATTTTGTTTAATGATTTGCCTAAAGCGCCATCACATTCAAAGCCCTGTGTTCTTAGTTTATATGTATGAGATTTTTAATGTTTGAATTAAAAGAAATTCCAAAACATTTTCCCGCAATCTTTTTAACACTTTATGGTCAGTAAAATGTTGTATGATTTGTTGTTAAAAATCTGTTCAATGATTGGTTAAAGCCTACGCGACTGCCGCTCACGAAAAGATAAAGGGTGTATTCCAATAGCATACTATCCCTATGTCATATTCCCTTCGAAGATCAGAACACTTGATGTATAAACTCTAGAGAAAGTTGCACAATTGTCTCATGGTGTGGTCAATTCAAATAGACTTGGCGAATAGAGCAATGAAAAACGCACATCAGTTTCTCTTTATTTGGATCAACTGTGTGACATCCCCTTCCTGAAGTGCCCTTCAAGGGCGCTAAAACGCCATTTGGAATTCACCCCGTTTTCAGCATGAACTTGACTGCCGCGTCCCATCTCAAAGGCCGATAAAACAGCTGGAGTACTTATAAAAACATCAGTAAATTAATAGGTTTCAGCAATTCTTCTGAAGAAATGTTACCATATCTTTCTCTGGAAAAATAAGCTGCCTTCAAAGCAAGTGTAATTGCGGATTCATGCGCTTCTAATCTAATTTTCCAAATTGTTCTTTTAAGTCATAATGTAAAAATAACACGGAGACTTACGTTCTTACATAGATGTGTTGTATTTTTATTATTATGGAAATACAGGTAAGGATTTTTTCACCTTCTGAACTAAACAAACCGCATATTTTTATAGGAAATAGCCTATATTTAGCAAAGACGTTCATCTGTAGATCACTTTGGCTTTTAAAGTCAGATTATTAAATATTTAAATTTCTTGAATTAAAATAGTTTTTTAAAATGTTTCTTTATTATTATTATGAACGAAAAACTTAAAACCAATAAAATAGTACAACAAGTTCAGACAAACTCGCTAAAACAGCTTGTTTATTAATAAAACAAATTCGATGGATGGTATGCGTTCTAACACAAATAAATGAAAGACATAATTTTCCATTACTACGACTGCTTAGTGTTTGTTTATTATTATTTTATTTAGGGCTGTCAAAAGATTAATCGTGATTAATCACATCTAAAATAAAAGTTTGTGTTTACATAACATATGTGTGTGTAATGTGTATAATTATTATGTATATATAAATACATACACATTCATGTGTATATTTAAGAAATATTTGCATTTATATACTGTATAAACATTTATATAATTTATATTATATAGAAATAGAAATATTTTATATATAAATATAACCAATTTTTCTTAAATATATACATGACTGTGTGTGTTTTTATATATAAATATTAATTATACACACTACACACACATATGTTATGTAAACACAAACTTTTATTCTAGATGTGATTAATCACGATTAATCTTTTGACAGCCCTAATTTTATTATAACAGAACAACAATAAATTACTAAAATGACTCACTTATATAAAGGAGAAGGTTTAACAAAAACGAATAAATGGAAAATATTTTACCTGCCTTAATACATAAATACATCTAAAGATCCTTAGATTTATTTAAAATAAGCAAACCAATCATTTGTTTAATCAATATAAAACTACAACAATATAAACCATGGACAAACTCGCAAAAGTTAGATAAAGAAATTCAATTTAAATCCTGTCTATTCTATTCATATTTGTGGAGCAATATAAGCTTGAAAGTATCTTGAAATAAATCGATATACAAAAGCATTTTAACACTGCTTGTATTTTTAAGTTATTCAGGCATATGTTTAATATGTTCCAACTATTAATGTAGAGATTTAATATTTAGTAGCAGAATTTAATGGATCGTTTTAATGTTTGAGTTTCCATGGCGACATATCAAGGGCCATTATGTGAATGTTGCGCTGGTCAGTCAGCAGTTTCTATCTCATTTAGAGCCCTGCATTTCAGCCCGAGCCCGACGGGGCCCGACCTGTTTACGCCCTTCGGGTCGGGTTTCGGGCCAATTTTAACATCACAGCGGATACGCGGGCCGGACCTCGGGCTTATTTAGACTTCTCCATCTTTTTATAGTTTTCAATTTAATTAAAATAATCTTTTGACAGACATTTATGATTGCAAAACAAACATTGGAAGACGTTTAACCTACCGCATGAGTCCGCTACGCACAGCCACACATTTACAATGCAGCTGTTTTAACAGCGTATTTAAACAGCAGGACCTTCAGCGCACCAGGAAAAATTATAAATGGAGTACTAGATTAAAACCTTGGATACTGTATATAATCTATGCAGACAGCATCCAAGACATAATCTATTAAAGACTTCTCCCTGTATTAATTTCGTGTAAGAAGGCTGTGTCTTTATTTCTTGTTTGTGTATGGATCGACTTTTTTCTTAGTTTAACTGTTGGATGGATACATGAATAGCCATGTTCTGTGGTAAGTCCTTACATTAAAAAAAATGTATATGCAAAAGCGAAGTTGTAAGATAAGGTAGCATGCATGTTTATTCTGCTCTGTTTCATGTTTATTTAGTTTCGTTTTGTATAGCCCTTTTTAATTTTTTATTTCTGCACCCGTTGCAACTGCGAGCAGCAGAGCAACCTGCCTTCGCTTTTTAAAAATAGTGTGTGTTGATAATAAACGTTTAAACTAACATTGTGATGTGCTGAAAATATTTATTTTATATAGTTGTTATTATAGGCAAGTGAAGTGTTGATTTGAGAGGATCAATTCATCAAACATGTCGTCAACTTGCTGTCGGCCGCTAACACTTGGTTATCATAAAACACTTTAACAAACAAAAATGCTCTAAAATGTAAATAAAAAAGAAATATAACTATTTTGCCATTTAAAACAAAACTGAACTGCTTTAATTGCTGCAAGAGTACAGCTGTACAAGCTGTGTAAGGAGTTATTTGGATTTCTTTTGCAAAATCTATACGGAATTTTGCAGAATGATTTAAAATGTTTTAAAATGATCCGAGAGAATGTGCGCTGTGAATATTACAAAACAATAAAATATTTTATAACTATATTATACATTTTATTAAAGGATTACCATGAATTAAACTGGACCAACATGAACCAACAGATAATGGATAATGTGCTGTCACAACCATAGTTTTATAATAATATACACATATTACTGTCTACAGTGTAAGAGTAAAAAGAAAAGGCTTCTCATAATGAATGTAGCGTATATAGCAAGATAATTTCATCAGTTTAACAACACAATGTATATATATATATATATATATATATATATATATATATATATATATATATATATATATATATATATATATATATTTATCTTGTAAACGGATTTGAAATAATAAATAATTGTCGCGTCATGTAGCAAGAGAGACGATAGAGATCTCATTAACTTCTCCGCAGAAAGTTTTATTTCAAATTCAAGTTTTACATATTAAATAGGCTATTAAAAAGACATCTACAGACATCTACTCACAAACACACGCGATGCAGTGACTATATATCTGCGGACACAGATTCCTAATGGGGAGAATTAAAAAGTTCGACTCGGGTCAGATATAACAAATACATTTGCTCAGTGTTGGTTTTATGCAAAGTAAGTTTCTTATACCTAAATGTGTTTGTAAATTACATTACTTCACTTCTTACACACTAGACTAGAGGGAGACTTGAACAGGAAATTTAGGAAATTGTTAGCTCTTTTATTTAAATCATATTAAACTTATCAGGAAACAAAGGTAACAACAGTTTATTGTTGATATAGAAATATGTGAGTGAACAAAGTAGGCTACAGAACAAAAACGTATAAGTTCAGACAGAGCCTAAAGCACGTTATTAATGCAAACTAAAACAGTGAAGTCGAGATTGTCATCCTCATGTTTCACATTAATTTTGTTGGTAAAAAGCATGTGGGTGAAAGTCGAGTTCAGGTAAAGTACGCGGTGCGGACGCTGCAAATATTAATAAGCAAAGATAAAACCTTTAAAGCTTAAAATATAAAGCTAAAAAGGTGAATCACGGTTATTAGGGTTGCTAGTTATTCTCTGCTGTTTGCTTCTCAGTAGAACTGTACAATACGCGACAACCCTAAATCATATGGTTAAAGCCAGTTGTAGCCATTGTGATTTAAAGCTATTCATCCAGCGCGTCTCCCCCCACGGGATCGATCACACATCCAGATACAGAAGCCACTTTGATGTTGATAAATGTAAACGGACTGTGTCCTGATAAACTGATGATACGATCTGCCAGATGTGAAAAATGTGTTCGTATGTTAATGCAAATAAACCCTTTGCCTAAACTTCACCCACTTCCCGTTTCGGTGTCACGTGACCAATGGAGCGTAAATGATTGGCTGGATGTTGAATGATTTGATACAGGGATCGATTGCTTCTCCTTGCTTCCCCGGATGTTGACTCTGAATATTTTTACACTGAATTTTTTGAGACGTTGAATTATTTTGCACTGAATTTTTTGAGACATTGAATTTTTTACACCAAATCTTTTGAAACATTGAATGTTTTTACACTGAATCTTTTAAAACACATTGAATTTTTTTTTCATTGAATTTTTTTAGACATTGAATTTTTTTACCCTGAATTTTTTTAAAACATTTAAAAAAATGTCATAGGCAAAAAAACAGTGCTAGATATTCGATGGCTTTTAAAATTCAAAGTCTGATTTAGATGCAAAATAAAATTCGGTGTTAAAAATTTGATGTAAAAAAATTCAGTGCTAAGAATTAGAATTCAAAACCCAACGGCACAGATTTACTTCCATAGAAACCAGATGATAACAATAATGTATATAAAGAGGCTCATGAGGGCACAGATTTTAGATCTTTAGTGTATCCCCCAAGATTTCCTCCATGTTAATCAACATATTGTAGTGAACATGATGGATTGACAATAATTCATATTTTAAGTTGTACATATCCAGCAATTAACGGTTTTACAAAAAGCAAAATAATACAATGTCATCGTCACTTGTATTTACAGTGTAGTAAATATACTTTTCTTTCTATTTTTACACAAAAATATTTACAGAGGTGAAGCTGTCAGCATAAACAAAAAGAAAACAAAAGTGAACAATTATGAAAAAATTGCATAACCTCAAGTGCCAAAACAAACACTCTTGTGAAAACCTCTGCCATAACCCTTTTTTTCAAAATAACACCTCTGTATATAAGGCAAGAAAAGATGTTAAGCTTGAGTTTCGTGTGTGAGAAAAAAAACACATCTGTAAATAGGCCACAACATTTACATGAAGGAATCTGCTATAAGCATCGAACTTGGGTACCATAGTCCAGAGGCATAATAATATTATGGTAGATTAGTCAAATAAAAGAAAATGGTCAAAAACAACAACAACAAAAAAAACTTTGACAAGTATTCTTGCCAAAACTATTTCTCGCATCACCGGGCAAACAAAATACATTATATTTAAACACAATCAATCCTCTATATCTGATTGCATTTGAGCTGATTGTTTTATTATTTGCAGAACTAATGGCAAAATACATTTGATCCTCAGTTGCTTGCCCTCTAATCTAAAAGTGACAGATCCTTACATATCAAAATAAAACAATAAAAATAACAACAGTACCGGTAGACATTTCAGATGGATGGGGCCAATCAGAAATATTTACAAATTAAATTGGTGTTTCTGTAAAGTATAAGAAACAATACAAAAAGTGTTATGGATAGACATTCTATCATGGATAGATTGGCATTTTTAGTGTTACCAATAATTGTCATGAGTACAGCAAAAATTAAGATTTAAAGGTGCAATGTGTAACTTTAAGGAGGATCTACTATGCAATATAATATTACATAACTATGTTTTTAGTGGCGTATGAAGACCTAACATAATCAATGAATCGTCTACATACATCACGGGTCCCCTTACATGGAAGTCGCCGCTGTTTCTACAGTATCACTAAATGGACAAACTGTTCTACAGAGCACGTTTCGTCACTATGTTGTCACAGACGACATGGTTGTCCTGTAGCGGCTTTTGTAACTTCTCTATGTGCTTTGAAAGGGAGGGGTGAGCAGTGGACTCAGCCGTTGGTTGCAATTCGCAACCTTACCACTAGATGCGGCTAAAATCTACACAGTGCACCTTTAATGCAAAAACAATTGCTGCAATGCTTTGTGGTGAAGGATGCTGTGATTGACCAAATGAGAGTCAAACCAAATAAAAACCTAATGAGACCATCCAAACCCTGTTTGTAAAAACCCAGCATTAGATCTTTCTACTATTTTTGGACTGTTTTCCACACAAAGGGGTGGTTTCCCGGACAGGACTTATCCTAGGCCCAGACAAAAATGCATGTTTAAGCTGCTTTAATTTAAAAACACCTTGCACTGACATATCTTAAAGGGACACTCCACTTTTTTGAAAATATGCTCATTTTCCAGCTCCCCTATAGTTAAACATTAGATTTTTACTGTTTTGCCGATTTTGGATATTTTTTCTCCCATCGTTTTGTCTCAAGATGCACACCAGTATTGGTTTTTTGTTGTTGTTGTTGTTGTTGTAAAAACTACTTTAATGTCCTAATATAACTAAGGCCTGTCCAGGAAACTGCCCAATAATCATCAAACATGTCACATTTCATCTCCTAACCCAAGAACTTCCCACCACTCGGATGTTTAGTCAGTAGGACGTAGTGTTTCTAACATCTCGATAAATATATTGCCCCATTGTGCCCACAGGGTGATTTTTATTCGGTCGGACTCTCCACCAGCAATCCATTTCCAAACCTCACTTTCTGCCCTTTAAAGAAACTAACGTAAATGCTTCACAAATAGCGAAACATAAGGAACTAAATATAAAAGAAATGGCACTTGATTAATACTTTTACGTGGTACGAAGGAAATTAGTGCTTTAAAACATAATATACTGTGATTGAAAAAATAATAATAATTAAATTACGCACAAACAAAAAAATTCGGACTTTCTCCAGTCAGGTATCAAACAGTCACTGGTTTAAAAACCTTCAGTTTATTTTAACCTGTAAAACACGTTGAATCATTTAAGGAGAACCTAAAGATGGCCTTAAATGCTGTGTTATATGTAGTGAAGAAAAACAGCATTAAAATGTCTCTTAGTTGTCCAGCAGGGGGCTAAACCCTGCCGAGCTGCTTTCTCATACGATCTTTTTAATGCTGGGTCTTTTAAAGCTGCCTGTGCTGCGTTGTTTCTGGACCTGGCTGGCTGAGCCGTGACGCGTTCGCCCACTTGCAGACAGACCTGTGGTCGGCGACAAGTCCACCTTCTCTTTATTGGTTCCTGCTCAAAGCAAACCCAGATATGAATCATAACACTGACAGTATGAATAAGCATATTTAGGTTAACCTAGTGCAGTGTGATAAAGCACAATGTGCAAACTTTATCTGTGTGGACGGAGAGAGAGCAGGAAGTGTCAAACTGTTTAAAATAGTAGAGGAAACGAGCTGATCAAGTGTGAAGCATGCAAAGAAAATAACACAAGGAAGAAATGACACGATCGTTGATGTGTGAAAAACACAGCTGAGCTGTAGGAGACAGACTTTTAACTATGATGTTGCTATACAGACCTGGTCCATGCTGAGATGTGGCCAGTGAGGTCATTGAATTGGAAAGGTTGAGGTTGGCAGTGATGCTGAGTTGGCTCTGGGCGGGTGGAGGGTACGGAGAGGTGGGTGTCCTGAGACCCTCCTCACTAGTTTCTTCATCGATGCCAGGGAGATAGGTGTCGATCAGCGCATCTAGAAACTTTACAATTAACTCTGCGTAGTCTGGGAACTGAGTCTGCTGTAAAGATAAAAAAACAATGTCGAAATTTTACACAGATCATGTAACATATAATTTTCATAAAGTAAAATTGCAGTTTACACTGGTTTCCCTAAAAATCATTTAGTCTTTAATGAAGTTTCAGTAAAAAAGAAATACAAATACCTTAGAGAAGGGACCGGCAAATCTCCAGAGTCCATTAAACCCAAAAGCTGTCAAGTGAGAAAAAAATAGCTTGTTAAGTTGTTGCATCAGAATATAACATACAACAGTTTAAGGCTGTCACAAATCAGACTCACAAGTCACCCGGTGATCAGACTTTCGAATGCATTTATCAGATTCACATCATTTAAACAGGAATCAGAAAACTACTTTTGACAATAAACACCCAAAAAACTACATCCATCCTTCACAGAGGTAATCCACGTGGACTCTAATGGGTTAATAAAGGTCTTTTGCGGATAATCAATGCATTTTTTTTTTTTAAATAAAAATATCCAGATTTATATCCGAATATGTACGTTGCACAGTGACTCTCATGAATCATGAGTCCAAGATGGCATAGTTACCGGAATATCAAATCGAATAACCGCAAAAGACCTTTATTAACCCATTAGAGTGGGTTAAAAGGCAAAAAAAAAATGTCTTAAAAGGACACAAATTGTACCAGCTGTGTTGATTTTATCTTAAAACGTTTAACATAATTTGATTCACAAGTATTTTAGCTTTTCAAAGATATGTGACATGTTCAGCTTTTTGTTTTTGAGTTGAGGTACTTGATGAAGTTTTCTGAAGTTGTTCCCTGTTTTCTCCCATTATAAGTTTGGAAAAACAAGGACATTTACTAAAAGAACTTCAAATGTGTTCGTCTGAAAGATGATGGATTTCCCTGATAAAGTGGGTCGCGCAGTCACTTGGTTAATGCGGTAAATTACACAAAAAATAGTTAGCCTACACAAAACTAGCAATGACAGTTAGTTACTGGCAGGTATTATTGGTGTATGACGGCATTTATCATTGCATCCCTAATTTTCGCACATGTCTGACTGCCGCAAATACAACAGGGTGATTCTCGCGAAATTAGACTTAGGAGGTGTTATGAAACATTTCGAAGAAAAAAATGCAAAGTAAGAGTATCAAAATAAGAAGCATTACCGCAAAATGTCATTACCGCAATGTGCCCTATGACTGGATTTGGGTTCTTTGACATGGAAATATTTATAATTAAAAATATCTAAAAACTAAAAAGCTTCAGTGAATGTAATACTATAAACATTTACAGTAAAGAAACATGTGGTATTTGGTGATCATTTGTAAATGTAGAGACAATAATAAGGAATATAAATGTGTCCAAGACCAATTTTCTCATCCTCCGCAACAATTTTCAATCATTGTTTAAGCCCTCAAGAAACTAACATTTAAAAAAATACTTGGAAGGGACATAATTGACTGTACACTCAAGATGGCTTCCAGGTAAGCAGTTCTTATTTTTTCTCTCCAGATAAAAGTTAAAATTTTGTTTGTCACATAGTACCTAGACAACTTTTTAGTTCTCATTACCGAAACATGAGTTTGTACAGTAAATGCATATATTTAATATAATATCATGTTGCGGTAATGATAATTTTTGATAATGATAATCTAAAAAATAAAAATAATTCTATAGGAAATATTTTTTAAATCCTGTAAAAATAATGGTTATAGTAAGTTCAGACATTTATCTTATATGTGCAAAAAAATGGCTTCAAGGGCTTTTTAAAAATTCTGATGCTGGACACCTTCTAAATCTGGATTTCGTGAGAATCACCCAACAGGATAAGTAGTTCACTTTAATATATGTGACCCTGGACCACAAAAATAGTCATAAGTAGCACAAGTATATTTAGCAATAGCCAACAATACATTGTATGTGTCAAAATGATACTTTTTTTTAATGTCAAAAAAATTATTTAAAAAAACTGTTGTATCTCGACCAAATATTATCCTATCCGTACATCATTGGTAAGCTTATTAATTCAGCTTTCAGATGATGTATACATCAAATTTTCAAAATATTAACCCTTATGACTAGTTTTGTTGTCCAGGGTCACATATTTTTTAAAGGAAAGTGTGTTAAAATGAACAACTAAGTATACTCCTTTAAAATGCATATTTATTGATTAGTTAGTTTTAATCGCTTATTTTTTTTTAAAGATAGATTTAGTTTTAATTTCCGATAGGTCTTTTATTTTCATCAGATACAGATCAAAATTTTACAATCCAATGATCCTAAAATGATCCTGCCTGTGAAAACCCAGCTAAAGTACTGTTTCCTACATAAAATCATCTTACATTATGTAAAGGACATTATGTGAAAATATAACCTTGATATCTTTAATATTGACTAAATACGATAATGTCAAAGATTGAAATCAATGTAAAAACTCTGACTGAAATCAAACGTTGATGCTCCTAATCTCAAATTGTAAACTTAAGCCTGGTTTTCACAGACAGGGTCACATATATGAAATGCATTTTTCACTGATGATCCATGTGGTCTGATATGTTTGAGAGAGGCGAGTTGTTTTACTTTGCAGGTAGGATGCTTGATATTGAGGTGGAGACTCTTCATGATAAACTACACTTTGCACAATTCCATGGACTGGGTCTAGAAGATTTGGGTCCTGGCACAGTGACAGCAAAGTGTTAATCTTTGAATCCAGGAGGTTGTGACTGAAACAAATCAAACAACAGATATATCAGTGAGTATCATTCAGTGCCAATAAGGAATACATCCCGAGTGTGTTTGCACTGACTTACACAACAGGAAAGACCTTCGGAAATACAACAGTGGCTTCAGCTAGAAACTCGTACAGGATCCGCTGCTCAAATTCATCAGATGTATTTTTCACCTGAGTTGCCTGAAAAGGCGTGCAATAATCCGGATGAGTAAAAATAGTCGGACGAGAAAGGTGAAGGAAGTGACACATGAGGAAAGTACAAAATATTTAAATAAAAAATACAAAACTGAACTATAAACAGGAACTGAAAATGTTTCTTAATCATTCTGAGAAAAGAAAAATGAGAGATATTTTTGCTCCATACCAAAGCATATAAATATGCATTGAATCTTGTTGCTTAATAGGTTTTAAAACACAGCCCATTGGTTTTCCTGGTCTTACCAGTACGGTCAGTAGGAGTGCCTGGATTTTGGGATCTGTGAGAACCTCTTCATTAAGAAGAACGTTAGACTCAGACACAGAGACTCTACGCAGATGGTGATGTTGGGAGATTCTTTGAGTTTCTATCGACAGAAAAAAAAAGTTATAAATAAATGGAAACATTTAGTCATCTCTACACTTAACTTTGCAAAAGCATCCTCACCAATTTCATATTCGTTTTCAGCCACTCTTCTCATTTTGGGTGGCGTTGTGATTCCCGATTCCATCTCAGGCCTTTTTGGTGCTTTGCTGTCTGATATCAGATGGTCAAAGCTTTTTCTGGTGCCTAAAAATCCAAAAGGTTTTCTACATAAAATCATCTTAAATAATATGTAAAGAACATTCTGTGAAAATATAACCTTTATATCTTTTAATACTGAAATTAAACTTTGATGCTCTAGGTTCAGGTTTAGAAATAAGGCATGGGGTTACCCAGTAACTTCTTGGTGTTGACCTGGGAGGGCTGTCCCATGTCGAGACTCATTGATTTGCGTGTACGTGGACTGATCTGGCCCGCTATAGGGTACTGCGCCACCAGGTACCTTTCTGAGACATTTGGAGATGCCCACGGCTGGCTTTCCCGCAGCGTCCTGGGTGAAAAAGATCAGGCTTTACCCCGAGATGTAAACAGTATGTTTTACGCATTTAATGTTTCTGTGTGTTCGTAGGAAAGCAACTATCGTCTGGGTGGCACCTGTAGCTGGGGTCCTCGTGATGCGCAGAGCATGTTTCCATAGGAACGTTCTCCATGGTAACATCAGAGAGCAACAACTTCCTGTGTTTCAGGCTGCAACGACTGCGTACTTCTTCTGACACAGGCAGGAGAGCTGCACACATGTACATAAACATTATTTTCTGCTGAATTTTTTTAAAACAGGGTTAACACCCCTAACACTGTTTAACACTATGTTGATAACATCTTGATACTTTTTTTGAAATTGGGCAGATAAGAAAAAAGCAGTAAACCCAAACTTTCTTACCAGCCAGATACGCTACGCTCTGCGTGTTCACTTCGAATTTATCACAGTTCAGGTGTTTTCCTACCAAGGCCAACAGCATGTGCAGGATACGAATCGTGCGTGCTACTGTGGTTGGAGAAGGGTGCCTGAAGCCTGTCAAAACAAAATTCAGACTCACAACTAGCATACACACCCACAATGCATTGCAAAAAATTGGCTAGTTTAAAATATTTAAACATTTGATTTTTACCAAAAATGTTATTCAACAATCTCTGGGTCTGGCGGTACCACTTTTAGCATAGCTTAGCATAATCCATTGAATCTAATTAGACCATTAGCATTGCGCTAAAAAATAAACAAAGAGTTTCAATATTTTTCTATTTAAAACTTGACTCTTCTGTAGTTATATTTGTACTTAGACCAGCAGAAAATTAAAAGTTGCGATTTTCTAGGCAGATTTGGCAAAGTCCTTGATTATTACGCAGGAATGAGAGTAGTTCCTAGCCATATCGGCCTAGAAAATCAAAACTTAACATTTTCTGTCAGTCTTAGTACACAATGTAACTACAAAAGAGTCCAGTTTTAAATAGAAAAAATATCAAAACTTTGGATATTTTTTAGCACGATGCTAACGGTCTAATCGGATTCAATGGATTGTGCTAAGCTATGCTAAAAGTGGTACCGCCAGACCCGGAGATTACCTGAACGGATTCCAAAATGGTAATAATCAATTGTGATTCTTTAGTGTCCCTTTTAGATGCTTTGATCCATAGTGACTTAAAGTACATCAAAGCTAAAGGCAGTTTCAATAAAAATAGCACCAACAACATGCATAAACTGCTTTTGTGGCCCAAACTTAACTTCTGGTAGACTTTCACAAAAAAATTCCAGAGTAGATTATTTTTAATAACAAGCAAAATAAATCCCCAGTAAACTACCTTAATTCAAGTCACAGCTATAGCATATAAACTACTACATCGAGCTAACGTTACTGTGTAAAATTAATGTGCACAATGTTAGCTACAAATGCTTAAATTTTTGCGTGGCTGCCAAACCTTTCCCCTCGTATTTACAATAGCGCCCACACCAAAACTTTTTTTCGACATGGTATTTGTTCCAGAGGTCAGTTTAGTTACCAGCCAGACTAATAATGAAGCACAGAAGTAAAATTCGGGCCAGGCACCTAACCACATCCAATTTTAACATATATCAGTGCCAATGTTGTGTCTCAAGATGCACACCAGTATCATTTTTGTAAGGTTTGTTTGTAAAAAGAACTTTAATGTTCTAAAATAACTAAGGCCTAGTCCTGGATTAATCTAAACCCTGTTCGGGAAACCACCCCTATACGTTTTCTTAGTAAAATGTCAGTATGTGTGTTCATGAAAATCGAACCCAGAACCATTCGTGGTGCTACTAATGCAATTCTCTACCAACTAAGGTACAGGAACACATGGATGTTTAGATATTTTATTTAAAGGAATATTCCATTTTCTTAAAATAAAAATCCAAATAATTTACTCACCACCATGTCATCCAATATGTTGATGTCTTTCTTTGTTCAGTCGAGAAGAAATTATGTTTTTTGAGGAAAACATTGCAGGATTTTTCAACGGAGTTTATAAACGATCCCAAACATTTAATACTTAACTCAACACTTAACAGGTTTTTTCCACGGAGTTTATAAACGATCCCAAACGAGGCATAAGGGTCTTATCTAGCAAAACGATTGTCATTTTTGACAAGAAAAATAAAAAATATGTTCTTTTAAACCACAACTTTTCGTTTAGGTCTGATCCAGCGCAACCTAACGTAAATGCGTAGTGACGTAGGGAGGTCACGTGTTACATATATAAAACGCAAATTTGCGGACCATTGTAAACAATAAACTGATACAAAGACATTAATTAGTATCAGTTGACATACAACAACGTAGAAACGGTCCTCTTTCAACACATTTGTAAACACTGGGCGGAGTTTCGCGTTCGTCTTCTGTGACCTCTTGACGTGATGACGTATTGCGTGGGGTCACATCACGCATCACGACCTGATCTAGACGAGAAGTAGTGGTTTAAAAGTGGATATTTTATATTTTTCTTATAAAAATGACAATCGTTTCGCTAGATAAGACCCTTATGCCTCGTTTGGGATCGTTTATAGTCCTTTGAAACTCCGTTGAAAAAAACTGTTAAGTGTTGAGTTAAGTATTAAATGTTGGGCTCTATTTAAGTCCATTAAAATGAGAAAAATCCTGCAATGTTTTCCTCAAAAAACATAATTTCTTCTCAACTGAACAAAGAAAGACATCAACATTTTGGATGGCATGGTGGTGAGTAAATTATCTGGATTTTTCTTTTAAGAAAATTGAATATTCCTTTAAATAATAGTGAAAAACACTATCTTTTACCTTTCAGTAGGTGTCCAACCAGAGCAAAATTAAAGTTTGAGGTAAAGTTCAGACCCACAAAATGGTCCATCTGTTTACAATGCCATTCCAAAGGCTGTCGGATTTCCATAAACACCTCCTCAGGACTCTGGGAAAGACAGAATAGAGGAATTTAATCTCCTGGGTTACTACTACTACTAATGAATGGCTCTAATGCACATCATATGTGTGTCACAAAGTCTGCACCAGCTAAATTCATTTTTTCGTGATTTGCGTTTTGAAAGATTGAAATCAAACTTTGATGCTCCTTATCTCATAATTAGATTAAGACTTTAGCCTGGATTTCACAGACAGGGTCACAAAAAGGTGATGTGACAATAGGACCAAAAAAAAAAAAAAAACAGTGATAAATTGCATGGGAATATTTGTAGCAATAGCCAACAATACATTGTATGGGTCAAAATTATGAATTTTTTTATGCAAAAATCATTAGCATATTAAGTAAAGATCATGTTCCATGAAGATATTCTGTAAATGTCCTACTATAAATATATAAAAACTGTACTTATCATTAGTAATATGTGTTGCTAAGGACTTTATTTGGACAATTTTAAAAGGGATTTTCTCAATTTTTTTGCACACTAAATCGGCCAAATATTGTCCTATACTAACATACCCTTCATCAGTTGGAAGCTTATTCAGCTTTCAGATGATGATTTCAAAAACGTAACCCTTATTAGTGGTTTTGTGGTCCATGATTACATATATTATTTTAGGTGTGTGAGAACCTTGTCATTAAACACTCGCAGACTGTCAAGCGTGTGCAGGTTCTGTTCCAGTAGAGCGGTCCCGGCCGAGTACAGATTCACCTCATCCAACTGCAGTACGGCCACAGCGACCCAGAACAGAGCTTTGTGCATCGGCGAGTCCTGGGCGGCACCACAGTGTTAAACAAGTCATGCACTCATACACCTGCACATACTTGTATACCTGGTAGAAAGCTATAATTTGGTACCTTGTTGAGCAAAGGCTGTAGTTTTGTGAGAGCTATGACTGTAGCTTCAATCAGCACCTGACTGTTACAGTTATCAGAACCCTTCAGACAGCTCTCTAAACCCTGAGAAATCAAACAGTACATTTTAAATAACCAAGAGACGACTAACCAGTTTAGAACTGACTAAATTCAGTATGTGAAAAACTACAAGAATAACAATACAGCTGTATTTGGTTTCTGACCCGATCGATGCTGAGGAGAGGGCTGGCCTTGCTCAGAATCCGTATGATTTGTTTGATCTGGGCGTGCGTCACACGTTTACTGATGCAGCCGAACACCACAAGAGCCCGCGGCTGCAGGGACGGATTGTATTGAAATGCAAACCTGCACATTTAACACAAACATTTGTTTTGTTAATAGTAAGAAATAAATTTAAATAAAATTAATCCTGACTATCTGAAAAAAGAGTTAATAGCATACTTTTGTGCCAGATCGGTCCACTGGTCCAGCCATTTACAACCGGGGATGTCCCTCATACATGCCTTAAAAAAAAGGGAGAAACCCAATCGAAATCTGTCATACATTTAAACAAAACAGTTTTCCACAACAAACAAAGTGTTATGAGGAGAAATGAAACAAACAGATGCACAGCAATGTATGCATCATTTTGGGGTGAAAGTAAAAAGGCTTACGGAGAACTAAAAATACAATAATCATTTCCTGTTAACAAAGTGCAGTTATTTCTAACAACATGTATATGTTCTTCCTATGCATGTACAAATGTCTTTGGGGTTTTGACTTGAAGCGCTGTGTTTAAAAAAAAAACGAAACAGCTAGCAAAGCACTGAGGGGGTGTGTACACTCAAGGTTTTTTTGGGTCCAAAGAAATTTACCCGGCCCAAAATTACCTGAATCACTTTTTACCCAAACTCAACATGCATAACTAATTTTTTTTTTAAAGAAAGACACGAAAAACCTGAGAAAATTAGACCCGCCCTAGTGGGAATTTTTCTTAATACAACTGGCCCTGAATGTAAATGGCGCCCAAAGTGTGGGGAGTCTGCAGTCAGAGAGAAACCCTGGTGACCTTGCATCCAATTTGGCGCTGCACCATTCAGTTCCTCCAGAAAAACGTGATTATGCGATCGCAATGCATGATCAGCCAAATTCTGCATATTTATGCGGGGCTGCCACTTTCGCCGCATAAATTGCAGATTTCTGCTCGCAAAATATGCAGGGCTTGCATGATTTTATAATCCTCACATTTTCGTAGCAAAAAGTCATATATATCTTAGCAGAAAGTTTAAAAATGTTGCATTTACTTCACACATGCGCAGCCATGTGCTCTGTTTTCATGGGAATGTTAGGAAGTGACGTAATTACGTGACGTGGACATCAATGAAAAGCTGCAAACAGCTTTTGCAAGTTCACACAGTTTTTGCAAGTTCCTGCAATTTTGGCAAGTTCCAGCAATTTCATTACATAAAATTGCATAAATATCCCACATATTCCATCGCATTTTTTAAGAAAACTTGCCACAACATCAAGGATCTTTGTCCGCAACAATCACCAAAAAACTCTTGTGTTTTTCTGGAAGGACTGACCATTTGTTTTGTTTTTTAACTGACAACAACACCAAGGTAACTGCTAAAATTTGCATACAAAATTGATTGACAGGTCTGGCTCCGTGAAACGTAACCTACCGCCATCCACACAATGTTGCAAGTGCTTTTGGCAAACAGAGGAGGGGTTGGAAAAGGACTTGATGTACACATGCGAGATCAAGTTTCGTGTTCAAGTTACCAGAGACCCAATGCCGCTAATATTATACCCGGCCCGTGTTAGCAGCACATGTGAAACTTTTAGACCTGAACCCGCTTGGGTCGAACCTCTGGTTTTCGGACGTAAGTGGACCTGTGAAGTGTACACCACAATGTTTTTTCCTGCGGCCAGCATTTAAAAACATTTTTAAAAAATCAGCAGCTGGTGGGTTTTGAATTTTTCCGCGCTATGCACCAAAATGTTCAACTTTGGGTTAAATCTCAGCTCGTCAATGTCACTTTTCACTCTGCTGTCCAATCACAGTGGAGGAGGGGCGAACAAATGTCACAATAACAACTGGCACATCATTTAACGATTTAATCATATCAATTAAAGTGCTTAGCTGATAAAATGCTGGCAAGTGCCCACAGTTGGCGTTTTTAGTCACGTTTAATAGTTTTGGTGTACACGCCCCCAAGCGTTTATTATACGCTGAGCACTTAGCAATCTGCGTTTTTACTGGTCGCTGAGAGTTTAAAAACTTTTATCTTTGGGAAAAGATGCCATGCTCGTCAATGTCACTTTTCACTCAGCCGTCCAATCATGGGGAGGAGCGGTGGGACAAATACCACAACAATAAACTGGCGCATCGTACAACGACTGAAAAACAAAACAAAAGTAAATAAACGCTGCTAAGTGCCTGGTGTTTTTAGCCTCGTTTAAAATGCTTTGGTGGTCAGAGCCGATGGTGTAGTGGGCAGTGCTCTGACATGTGGTGCTTTCGCACTTTTGGTGACCAGAGTTCGATTCCCGGCTCTTGGTCATTTGCCAATCCCGTACCCCTCTCTCCTCCCTGTACTTTCCTGTCCTCTCCTCAATTACTGTCAAAATAAAGGCAAATATAGCCAAATATAATAAATATATATATATATATATATATATATATATATATATATATATATATATATATATATATATATATATATATATATATATATATATATATATATAAAACTTAAAATAAAAATGCTTTGGTGGACCTATTTGTAGTAAAGAAGCATAAAGACAGAATATGCAAGATGGGGAGAAATAGGGACATCGAACCAGAGTCCCTGTGAGCCAACAGCTCTAATCATGCAAGACCTAACATGTTCTACCTCCATGATCTCTAGCAGTGCTTCAGTCACCGTCTCCAGGGATGACAAAGCAAAAGTCTCTCTCTCGTATGAGCCTGGAGAGAAGGAGCGATCTCTGTAGCTGGAACGAAAGGCGATGACTGCAGCCGATTTGACCTTGCTGATGCCGAACAGCAGGTAAAACTTTGGCAGGGAGAACTCCGTCAGGCTTAAACGCAGAACCTCCTTGGTCTCCTCTGCACAACAAATTTGATTTAATAATCAATAACACATCTTTTAATAACTCGTCTCATTTCTAGGGTACGGATGATCTTACCGCTGAAGCACAACTGGGAGCAAGTGCAGAGCGAGTGGATGATGTTGATGACCAGGCCATGCGTGGACGCCCGAAGCGACAAAGGCCCCGTGGCCACCAGTAGGGTCACAACGTGGAAGAGGTAGGGCAGATGGGCGGCCACGTCCAGAGAGTTGTTAAAGGATAACATGAGCATGTACCTGGCTAAGATGGCGATATCGTCCCACATCAAGTGCTGTTCCAGCGTGGGTGTTGGAGACAGACAGGTCTTATCTATGATTTTACACATACGAATGATCACCTGCGGAGAAAATACAATTAAACATCACTATCTTGAATTTTTTAAGTAATTAATACTGAAAGTAATTAATACAAAAGCTTTTCCCTTTCATAACAGAGAAAAAGAGAGAGACGAGTGCGACTAAAATATTTGTGTGGTTATAGGGGGTGAGAACAAAAGTGTGAACCGAGCTCAAGTTTTATATTTAGAAATGTTAAACTATCACGTCACGTCACACGTTTCAGACTGCTTTCAGGTTTCAAGGTCTCATCTTTATATCTTGAGGGCTCGCTGAACTAAAAAGGTTATCGTGTTTACCATTCATATTTATCCTCACAAAGTGTGTATGTGATGGGTCACCTTGCTAGACACCAGCTTGACATTGCCAGAGGCCAAAGCCACCGCAGTGTCCGCCATCACTTCAGCTTTAATGGATCCGAGACCTCCGGTCGCGCTGGTTTTTATAAAACTGTCCAGAACGACATCAAGTAGATCTGTTATCTGCAAACAGAATAAAAAAAAATTATGTAGATAAGTTTGAGCATCTCAGCTCAACGTCTTTATCACAAAAGTAAACCAGATATAAATCATTAAGGAAGTGAGCATCTATAGCCACGGAGCCTGAAATAAGTCTGACATGAGTCAATTTGAAACCGTTTCTACATTAAAGGCGCAACATGAAAACCACAAAGTGAGCTTCAAGGGTCTATGTTTGCCTATTGTTCTGCCATTTATGAGGTTTCTATGTTTTTTATCTTTTTAATTAACCTCAACTACCCCCAAATAGCATAATGCATTACTGTGACGCCTTCAGAATATGCGTCAACTGATCAAAGGGCACAAGACTTGTTTTGTGATACCTGTCCCAAGCTGCCCCAGATCTTGGCTTGGATTGATGGATACATCTGCTTTTCGTTTATCGTCATGGTAATGAGTTTGTCCAGAATGGCAGTGACCCGTTGGCGTTTGGCATCGTCGCTGTGCTTGCAGAATCGCACCAAGTTTAACAGCCAGGGAGTCATATACTCCAAACACAGATGTTTCAGTTCAATACCTGAAAGGATACGGAGGAGAGTCATTGGTAACTGGAAACATTTTCCTTAAGCACTCCTGAACTCCCTCAAATATGCCTCATTTTTACATCCAGATAATCACAATCTTGTAAATAGTAAGTAAACAGTATGTATACACAATCGGTATGAACTGGACTGAAATAATCTGCAGCAGAGATTTTAAACTATGGCATTGACCACAGATAAAAATAGGGACACAGATAACCATAAATATGCATATAAAGCTGCAATTCATAACTTTTTGCTTTATATATATATATATATATATATATATATATATATATATATATATATATATATATATATATATATATATATATATATATATATATATATATATATATATATATATATATATATATATATATATATAATTTATTATAAAATACCTTGATTCCAAAAAGTAAGCTTATAATGATTAAGGTTTTTGAATATAATCCTTTTAAAGTGCATCGCAATACTAATGTGAACGTTTACTGCATCAATGCATAAAACAAATAATCGATTATTTTCAAAAAAGCTGTGCCTGCCTATGTCTCTTTGAAGGTCTCTCTGTCTATAATAACATGTTAAAGATGCCACATTGCATTACTCAAGGCGATACACGCTTTGTCAAGGAAGTGCGCATCTCTGGAGCACAGTTTTAATGAAGGGCTTTGACAAGAAAGAGCCACAACAGTAAAAATTTAAGACTTACCTCTGCGGTAATAGTAAAAATTGAGGATGCAATTTACCGAGATATCGTATTGAATCGTATTGTTGACATAATAAATCCAATCGCGAGATCAGTGACGATTCACACAATTTCTAAGTTAAAGGCGCTCTAAGCGAATCTGCGAGACGTTAGTTTTTGTTGACGTTTGAATTGTTTTTAAACAGACGGAGCGTAGCTAACTCCTCCCCCTCCCCCTCGTGCTTTCATGAAAGTGCCCAACCCCCACCCCCAAATCCTTTTTGTCGTTTATTGGCTGGAACACTTTGTTTGGTTTTGTGGTGCTAGGTTTGGCCAATATGTTGTTATTGCCGTTTGTGAAGCCTGGGCTGTCTACAGAGATCGCGTTTTTTTACAGTTTGATCAGCGGACAGGCAGAAAGCAGATAGTGAGGAGATGTTTGCTGTATGTAACAAAAAATGTTTTATGGTCTAAAACGCGTCAATTCGCTTAGAGCACCTTTGACTCTTTCCCATCAATTGCCGAGTTATCTTGTCAATTAAAAGAAAACATTTGCATAAAAAAGTGTTCCTGATTAACTTTTATGTTAATCTGCAATACCGTGATTATCCACTAGATGGCACTTACCAAATTTATGGAAAAAAACCTAAGCCAAAATGTTATTTACAATTTTTAAACTTTCTGTATGTTTTGATAATCATTCTGAATCTGATCTCTAACAAAATTCCTTAACAAAAATGCAATTATTTCAGCTTTTTGCTAAAAAAAAAATATATATATTTTTAAGAAAAATACTCATATTTAAGAGTTTACAAGCAGAGAAAACGTATAGATAGGATTAAATGTTTTTTCCCTATTTTGTTTGTTTGTTTATTGTTTGTTTGAAAGCAGAGGGTCTGTTCTTTTATTTGATATATTTGTATGTTTATATATTTTTTTAGAAGAAAATTTTCCTGGAAGGCATTTTGTGAAACTTTTGTGAAAATCACAAAAAATGCTGTCAGGCAACTGTTCAAAAAATTGCCAGCGGGAAATGAGTTAAGCTGTCATGTACGATTTTGTGTCAATTTGGAGTCATTTGACTTTGAACATACACTTGAAGAGAAGTACGTAAAGATAAGTACGAAAAACAGTACGCAAAACCTGCATTTTTAGATTTTAAACAGAGGTGGCGATACTGGGGCAAAAATTAAGAACTGCAGCTTTTATTTCGGCATGTAACGAAAGTAAAGATCTTCCTATTTTCCCCGTCTTGACGTATATCCGAGTGAAATGGCTCTTGAAATGAGAAAAAAGGTAGGGCGGGACTTAATTTCGGCCATTGAGAACTGACTAGATCATTCGAAGTTGCTACTTGCTAATCGTCGTGATCTTTTTCCGAGCCCGCCCTCATGCCATACCTCGTGACCGGAAGTAAAGAGAGAACGTTTCAAAGAGGGGAGGAGATTAGCATTTTTAACTTAAGATTATGAGCGCACAAAATAATAAAACTCACAGATATACCACAATATTCCCTAAAAAATACATTTTTCATTTCATGCCGACTAAGAAAACAATTACGTAAAACATGAACTGTAACAATGGTGACTGCAATATACTACACCAGTGGTTATCAATCTTGCCCCAGGGGACCCGCATCTCTGTATATTTTGTTTGTCTCCCTTGACTTAAACACCCAGTTTTGTTCATGCATCTCTTCCTTAATGAGCTGATGATCTGAATCAGGTGTGTTAGATAAGGGATACATGCAAAATGTGCAAAGCAGTGGGTCCCCTGGGAACAGTTTGAAAATGACTGTACTAGACTATCTGCCTAAATTAGTAAATGTGTCATTGACAAATTACCCCTAAAAATGTACCTAAAATGGGTTGCGAACCAATAAAAGTTAAGAAACCCTATTTAACTGAAAACAATGAGGCACTGACTGGATTTGCTGAAGCCAGAGATACATTCCTCCAAGAACTCCAGGGTCAGGTGAGGCTCATTGGCTGCGAGAGTCTTGCTGATAGACACGATGAAGAGAGTGTTATTGGCAGGGATGCAAAGTCCGGAGGTTTCCAGAAGTTGGCCTTCAATCTTCAAGTTAAAGGTGCAAGTTAAGGCACACAGGAGGTTGTACGCAGCAGACCTTTAAACAAAACAAAGACATAGAAATGTTCACACACTGCAATTTATTTAAAAATACCATTGTTATAATGCAGATTTTGAATGATCACCTTAAACTGGGGTCAGAGCTGCCCAAGTTGAGCAGAGCGATGTTGAGGAGGGTGCCGGGAACATCTTTAGGCCTGATCTTGGTATGCTGTGGTATGGAGTCGGGTTGCGAGAGCTCCCAACGTGTGCGGATGTGAATGATTGAATGAACAATGCTTTCGCACTCCTGGTGTATGAAGGGCAACGGCGGGCCTTGGTTAGCGATGGTCAGCGTGAACTGGCTTTCATCTACCAGACAGATCTCTTCAATCTCAGAGGCGTAATAGATGTCGTTAAGGAAAACGGATTGACCCAAGACTCTTGTACGCTCGGCTGACGTCACCTGCACTGCACTACTACCCACCTGGAACACAAAGAATATGAGATCAAAATCTCAGCTTAGCTCAATGTGTGTGTTGGTCTGTATGTCTACCACAGTATACCTTTATAGACACTTTAGTGTCTTTGTGAGCGAGTTTCAGGGCATTGTGAAAAACCTTCAGGTCTTCCTCCAATGCAAGAGTGGTAGCCGGAAGCTTCTGTTGCTCTGGTTCCACGAACTCGGCCAACCTTGCAGGCGAGTCAATGAACAGTAACTTTTTACTGCCTTTGAGCCCTGTCAGCAGTCTCTCGTGGTATTTGGTGTATTCCCGTACCCAGGTGTTACAGTTATAGATATAGATGGCGGCCACATTCTCGTAAGCGAATCCTGGGAAGACGACAAACCATTTGGAGAGGAAGTCCGTCTTGAAGCGGTTGCTGGGGCCGGCATGTGTCAAGTCCACCACTAGCTCGTACGGTTTGGCGTAGTACGGTTTGAGGGTGAGAAGGACGTGGTATATGAGTAAATCTCCATTTATCTGGCCTGTCTTGAACCTGTTGGGGAAAGACGTGGGAAAGTGTATGAGCAACCTGATCCACCAAATGCCTTAGCTGAGCTTGGGCCGCAGCTAATAAATCAAGTGCCAAAAAAGACACTAAGACAATCTTCAGAAGTTACGTTTTCTGGAAGTTTACTCTAAGTAAAAAGTCACAAGAAGGTACAAAAGTCGTCACTGGGCGGTACCTTTTCAAAAAGTGCATATTGGTACCTCAAAGGTACATATCTGTACCAATGTATCGGCACATATAAGGACCTTTTTAAAAGGTACTGTCCTAGTGACAACTTTTGTACCTTTTTCTGAAAGTGTTGATATGAATATACTCTATAAAGATTTTGGGTTGTTTTTTAAACCATGTTTGGGTAAATTTTGGACAGAACCAACAGATGAGTTATAAATAAACCTATGCTAAGTTGTTCTTACCCAGCCATTGGTTGAAACCCCAGGATTTGGGTTAAAACCACCCATTGTAGGTTTACTTGGTTCTGTCCAATATTTTACCCAACCATGGGTTAAAACAATCCAACGTCAACTTCCTCAAGTCAACAGAGATAGTGTCTTCAGATATCAAGATGTTTTTGGCCTGGCAAAGTTTAAAACAGTTGTTAGGGTTTGACGGTTAACCGAAACACTATACAAAGACAGAAACACTATACAAAGAAATGCTGGGCTGTTTCAACCCATTCTTTGGTAAAATGTGGACAAACCAAACAGTTTTTTTGAATTAAAGGAAAACACCAGCGTTTTTCAATATTTTACTATGTTCTTACCTCAATTTAGACAAATTAATACATACCTATTTTTTATCAATGCGTGCACTTAATCTTTGTCCAGCGTGTGGTGAATGTGTTAGCATTTAGATTAGCCCCATTCGTTCCTTAGGCTCCAAACAGGGAAGAATTTAGAAGCCACCAAACACTTCCATGTTTTCCCTATTAACATGAGTAGTTACACGAGTAGGTATGGTGGCACAAAATAAAATGTGGCTTCTAAATTCATCCCTGTTTGGATCCTAAGGAATGAATGGTGCTAGGCTAAATGCTAACACATTTACAAATGCACAAAGATTAAGTGCATGGATTGAAAAAAGATAGACATGTATTCATTCGTCTAAGTTGAGGTAAGAACAAAGTAAAATATTGAAAAACTGTGGTGTTTTCCTTTAACATTGAAAAGTCCATATATGACCCAACATGGGTTAAAACAGCCCAGCATTTTTTTTAAGCTAAAAGAAATAAAGCATACACTAACAAAGCTATTTTCAACTCAGCGTCGGGTCAAAAGAGGGCAATCTCAGTTCCTTCCTGACCCAATGCTGTTGAAAATAACCCAGCATTTTTTTATAGTGTACTAAGTTGAATACACTGATGATGTGTGGTGAGTTTGTACATAAGTTTAAAAATGAGTTACTCTATCTTTACTCTTTAAGGTCTCAGCAGTGGTGTAGTGTAGGATATATGGAGGTATACCAAGTATACCAACTTCTTTATTAGATGGCACGGAGTATACCCACTTCTAAATATTAACCTCATTTTGATCCTTACGTGGAGTAGTGACAATACTAGCCCATTATAAAAGTGAACTAATTATGTAAGAGTAGTCTATTCGTACATGTAACCCTAGTTGGGTCGCTTTTAAAAAAATGGGGGCGTAAATTAAAAAGAACACCCACTTCTCCAACACCACTATTATAAAATAATATATACAGCTGCTTTAAAAAAAAAAATCTAACCAATATAATAAATTCCAGAATGTTTATGTGCGCGGAGCAAAAACTAACGCGGGGTTAGTTGTAAAACGGACTGTTTACATTGTTGCACAAGGTTGAGCGTTTAGTTTTTCCGATATTTTTTTACGCTGCCAAAAGATGATCTCCCGCAAATTATTGGAAATGTATAATGTTTTTCCAGGGAGTTATTGATAAATGAGTTTTTTGGTGGCATGGAAGTGAATTTTTTATCATATGTTTTCTTCGGTTTTAAGTTGGGTGTGTAAGATACAAAATCCAATGCTATGTCATATTATGCTGTGTCTTAAAAAAATATTTTGACCCAGTGGGTTAAACCCTGTTTTACAACAAACCCATCAGCACTTACGATATGAAAACCGCTAACGCTAGCGTAATTCTTGCCGTTGTTTTAAATAGGCTATGCACTAATGATTGCTGGCTGCCAACAAAATTAATCTGCATGTCTTATCAAAAATCATGTGTCAAATTGATTTTTGTTCATATCTTTAATATTAATTGAATAAGGTCACATCAAAGATTGAAATCATAATGAAATGAATGGCTTAAATCAGACTTTCATGCTCATTATCTCAGAATTAGATTTTTGAAACTGTAGTATGGTTATTACAGACTTGGTCATATAAAAAAATGTTTTGTCATAATTGTTCTGCTTTTTCTCACATATTTAGACATTTGTATCCATTTTATAATTGAACTATTGTTAGAAAAGTGCTGGATGAATGAATACAGTGTGGATAGTGGTCTATTATAGACAGATATATAAACAATATCCACTTCCAAGTATATAGACAAAGTAGTATTGAAATATTTGCCTGCAAACTTAATTTTTAGCAAGTGTTACAACTAACCCCCTGCCTGTTACAATTAACCCCCACCTATGGGGTAAGTTGTAACGTTTGCACTTCTGTCATGTTTGGTGTAATTGTCCAAGAATGGTAAGTACTAGAAACAAACTTCAAATGTTCATTTGCAGCAGAGATGTGTGTGTTGCTTGTGTAAAAATATAATTCATCAAACTCAAATATTTTTTGAATGATTGAGCCAAAACCAAAAAGCGTTAGGTAGTGCCACGCTCTCCCCTATATAATAAAAATAAAAGCATGCCCTCGTGAGGTCTAGCCATGTCGGACTAGTCATGAATAGGTGTGATGATAAAAACTCTAACCACACAGCGGTTAATGTGCATGTTTAATATAAAAGCTCAAGCAGAAGTGAAACACAGACAGGAAACTTATCGTTGGTTAATGAGAGCGTGTGTGGGGGTGTGTGCACCTGCAGCTTCTGTAAAATTATCACTTCTCAAAAAGTGACTCTTAATACATACGCACTCACATACAGAACTTCCTTCAGACCTCTTCACATCAAAAAATCTCTGAACAAACCGGCTACACACCAAAAAGGTAAGAAACTATTATATTCGCAAGAGTCAATCTGCTCAGTTATAGTTTATAGTAAAGGTAATTTAATTTGAGTTTGTTAATCTACTTTGTAGAAGGAACTAAAATGAACTAAATTATAATAATGTTTTACGAAAAATAAAAATGTAGATACAGAAAGAGGTTTTACGGCTGAACATTAGATTAAATATTACATTATGGGTTGAATTAATAATTGGGCTGTTTTCCATATTTATATTTTTATAGTACATAAATAATAAGATAAAATAGGTAACTTTTCCCTAAAATTTTTTATTTTTGTTGTAAGTAATTTAACAGAATAAACTAAATAATTAATTAATAACAAAATATCTCACATCTTGCAGAACCATGACAACTGCCCAGACAGTTTGCTTATTGTGCTTCGTTTTACTCTTGGGATCGGCACATGCTAAAGAAGGTTCCGGCGGGACCCCTCAAACAACACCTGTAATCACAACTAATAATAACCCTGAAATGGCTAAAAACACAAACACCACAGAAATTAAAACATCAAAACTGGAATCAACTACATCAGCTTTGAAATGTGACTGCACTCCAACCCCTAATTGCACTTCAAGCCCTAAAAGCACTCCAAACCCTCCTGAGACTCGTAAAGATGCTTTAGAACATTACATTATCTCCTTGCCAAAAGAAACAGCGATTCTGGTTCTGGTGGTGCTGGTGGTGGCCTGCATTACATTGCTTCTGATCACACTCTTATGTACCTGCCATGTTTGCCACCTGAGAGCAGTAATCTCCAGGTTACAGCCTTATCACAGCGTCGACCTATACTCTGTAAAAAAGAGGAGCGAATCGCCATGCAAGGATGATGGCAAAGAAAAAGAGCAACCAACAGAGACCTGCCTCATGTTGGCAGAGGTGACCGTGCAAGAGGAGGAAAAGAAGGAGGAAAAGGAGGAGGAGAGCGTTCCACTCAACACCGAGCCACCTGCGGAGAAACCGAATGGTGACGTCACCCAGGAGGAGAATGCTTACGATATTGTGAGCGACGAGCCTGCTGTAGGAATAACGGAGGTCTCTGATACAGGAGTGTGATTTCCTAACCCATTCTGTATGTGTGGTGTCACACGGCTCCCCCTGGTGGCACTGAAAGTCTATAGCAGCTTAAGCTTCATTTGACTGTTACAGCTTGGTTTGTACATCTTGAGCACCAGAATCGAAAGAAGGGATTTCAATCCACAAGTGCGATAGTAAGACTGCTAAGTTACTCAAGCCAACAATAAACTAATTTTAGCATTGAAAGTATTGAAAATATGCAACTCTTAACATTGTGTTTATTACATAAAGCTATATACTATGACCAGGTTTCTAACGGCAAATTTGTGCATTTATTGTGTTGTCTGTATTGCGGTTTCCCAGACAGGGTTTAGATTCATCCAGGAGTAAGCTTTAGTTATATTAGGACATTTAAATAGTTTTAACAAACATATACTGGTGTGCATCTTGATTATGTTAAGATATGTCAATGCAATATATTTTTTAAATTAAGGCAGCTCAAACATGCATTTTAGTCTGGGACTAGATTAAGCTCTGATCGAGAAACCACCCCTGTGTGTTTTGTTTATTCTTAAACATTTTTAGATTTCTGAATATTTTTGGATAAATAAAGTTTATGTTGTCTTTAGTCTAAGTCTTAAGTTTTTATTTCAGATTTGTTTCTCAGTTAAAAATGAAAGTAAAAAGATCTTACTATACTCTTGTGGGAAACATTATATTTATGACCTTTTCTGTAAAATCCAGGCTAAAGTCTCATAATTTATAAATGGGATTATGAGAATCAAAATTTGACTTTACACACTGATTTTAATCTTTAACATGCTCTTACTCAGTTAATATTAAAGATGTTAAGGTTATATCTTTTCAGACTGTTCTTTATGTTATGTAGGATGATTTTCGATGTATAAAATGGTAGATGACAACATTGACTTTAGTTGGGATTTTAGTTGCAGAATTTGAATAAGAAACGAAATAGATGCAATATTATACAAAAACATAGTCTGCTTAGTTACGTAATTTGTCTCTTATTAAATAGCTTTTTAAATGTGTAAATAATCTTATATGCCAATTAATATTGAAACAGAGTACTAAGGGGATCACTACATGAGGTACAATTATCAGAATTGCGTAGTACAAAAGAGAAAAACAAAATTTGCAATCCACATTTTAGTTCAAGGTACACTGCTTTGGAACAGCCTGCCGACTGAACTAAAAAATGCAAACAAAGTTGAAAATTTTTCAAAGAAATTTAAAAAAGTACAGCAGGTTTGTGAACACTGATAGTCGTACAAGTTCTCAGCTTTGTTTTTTTTTAACTTTCATTTCGTTTTTTGTGTGATTTATTGTTTTCCTGTTGTTAAAAAAGCCTAACTAGGGACTGGGGCTGCAAATTAGCCTTTGGCTAGAAGTCTACAGTAGGCCTATATGTAGAGCATCGGCTGCTTGAAATTGTAGTAAATTGTAGAAAATGTTATACTGCATTGTCCCGGTTAAATAAACCAATAAATAAATAAATAAAAGATTTCACACTTTATAGTGACTATAGTAAAAAAGACATTCATAGAGAGAACAGATAAACATTGAGCATGTCACCGAGCATGAGGACACAACACATACTGTCCAACCCTTAAAATGAGAGCATTCTGATTTAAACAAATTCTGAATCAACAAATAACACAAACTTTAGTGAGTCACAGCCTCATATGCAAACACAGAACCTCTTCAGCCACACAAAGTTTTGCTTTACATACTGTATCTCAAAAGCTTCAGACAAATGAGACGTTTAATATTACGTTGAGAATACATACTTTAAATGTATATAAATGTAAGAAATACTTCACCCAAAGCCTTAGGCCACCACCACCAGATTGTTGTTACCACCAAGTTTTAATGTCCATCCATATTTATTTTTCAATCTATTTTATTAAGATACAAACAGAAGATACAGGAAATGTGTACAAAAAAAATAATAAAAAAAATTTTCAGGACTAAATGTCTTTTTTAGGCATCGTCATTATTTAGTGTGACCTCTCCTGGTACTTAACACATATTGAGCGTTTTTGAGCAGAATGAAGTAAAAAGATTAATTTCTTTAAAATTAGTAATTAGGATTTAATTTTATTTAGGTTTAAGAGATCCTGCAGTTTCAGCTATTGCTCAAGTGCAAGGAGAGTTTGCCCTAAAAACTTGACACATCGGTTTACATTTTTATACAGTTTTTAATACTATATACACATTTCCTGTATTTTCTGGATGTATTCTATTAAAGAGACTGAAAAACAATTATATAAGATCACTATAACATTGCAAAAACAACAAATCTTATTCTGGCGTGGTGGCTTAAGACTTTTGCACAGTACTGTATATAAAGTCTGTTGTTTAGTTGAGCACAAATGAATAATTTTATAATAAAATGTTATTATGATAGTCATTTAGATTACTTAAATATTGAATGTTTGTGCGTTTTTTGAGCTTCACCATGTTGACCACCATTTAAGAAGATAACATGACAGCATTTTAACATAAAATAATTTATGTGTGTTCAGCTAAAGAGAGGAAGTCATATGAACTGGGATGCTATATGAGTACGAGTAAAACAGGATTTTTATATTTCGGTGAACATAGAAGGGTGTAGTAGTTTAAATCTTAATCATTAAAGTCAAAATGAAATTGAGACATTTTTTATATTGTGGTATTTTTTGACCAATGAATAATCTGTTGAGATCTTTTTTTATTCATGTGCCCTCATCATTTTTTTTAATCTCAAACTGGAGTATAGCAGGTGGGGGGGCCGGGAAAAGATCGCAGCGATTAGCAAATAGCAACATGACCCAATTTCCAACGATCCAATCAATTCTCAATGAACTACTTTTAAGTCCAGCCTAATACCTTTTATTAATTTCAGAAGCCTTTTCACTCGGATATACGTCACAACGGGCAAAATAAGACAATTGCTAATTCAGTTTAGTTGTGACTTTAAAATTAACTGCAAATTTACTTCAGCATATGAAATAGAAAGTATTTAGAGAAATATCCAATGCTGAATTTTTATATTTGATCAACTATATAAAATATAAATAACTATAACAAACAAAAATATTTAATCTACAATTTATACATTTTATATTTGTGACCCTGGACCACAAAACCAGTCATAAGTCATGTGACTTTGTTTTACTCGTGGGTATATTTGTAGCCAAAAATCATTAGGATATGGAGTATAAAGCAGTCCTTCCAGAAAAACGCAGAGTTTTTTTGTGATTGTTGCGGGCAAAAATCCTTGATGTTTTCTTAAAAAAAATGCGAATATGCGGGATATTTATGCAGTTTGATACAATGAAATTGCGGTAACTTGCAAAAATTGCGGTAACTTGCAAAGATTGGGGTGGCTTGCAAAAAATTGCGGTGGCTTGCAAAAATTGCGGGAGCTTGCAAAAATTGCGGTAGCTTGCAAAAATTGCGGTAGCTTGCAAAAATTGCGGTAGCTTGCAAAAATTGCGGGAACTTGCAAAAATTGCGGGAACTTGCAAAAATTGCGGGAACTTGCAAAAATTGCGGGAACTTGCAAAAATTGCGGGAACTTGCAAAAATTGCGGGAACTTGCAAAAATTGCTTTTCATTGATGTTCAGGTCACATAATTCCTAACATTCCCATAACTTCCTAACATTCCCATGACAACAGGGCTGCACATGTGCGAAGTAAATGCAACACTTTTCAGCTTTCTGATAAGATATATATGATTTTTGATTATGAAATCCGAAAGCCCGCATATTTTGCTAGCAGAAATCAGCAATTTATGCGGCGAAAGTGCGGCGTATTTAAAAAATGCGGCCCCCGCATAAATATGCAGACTTTGGCTGATTATGCATTGAATTATGCGATCGTATAATCAAGTTTTTTGGGAGGACTGATAAAGATCATGTTCAATGAAAATATTTTGTAAATTTCCTACCACAAATATATCAAAAATGTATTTATCATTAATTTGGACAATTTTAAAGGCGACTTTCTCACTATTTTTACTTTTTGCACTCCCCAAATCCAGATTTTCAAATAATTTGATCTTGGCCAAATTTTATCCTATCCGAACAAACCATAAATCAGCTAATTTATTCAGCTTTCAGATTATGTATCTCAATTTCAAAAAATATACCTTATGACTTGTTTTGTGGTCCATGGTCACATATATTAAAATTGCTATTTTTTATTTTAATAATCACTGCATTGTGTTTAGTCTCTGTTTTAAGCAGTCAAGATCAGACGATTCAGGACTTATTTTTGCAACAACCTGTCTAACACAAAAACATCAACAACGTACAATTTCACTGGAACAGATGGCACGGCATCAGTTGAAATGGTTCGTGGATCTGTGTTTGTGTGGTGTTAGATGAACAAATCAATGAACTAATAAAAGAAACTGAACAGCACATGTCAAATAAAAGCTGAGTGCAGATGGATCGACTCCAGCTGTTTGACTATGCTCAAGCAATTTTTATTTTACACACATAAGCACAAATACTCAACAAAATACACCAACACAAAACACACACACACGGCATTAGTAGTCAGAGGATGTAGCATTACTGGCATCATAAGAAGGTCCTGAAAGAATGAGGCGATTGAGAATGGTAGAGAGAGATGGAGAGAGGCAGTGAAAAGGTTTTTTATGGTAACACCAGCACTCTTTTGTTCAAAGCACAGACACACACCTGTGCCAGGCAAGAACATGGTGGGGAGGAACAATATCCTGTATATCAATTCATATGGCATTATGTTTGCAACAAAATATCATGTGTTCGAATCCAAAGGAATATATATTGATAAAAAAAAGTATATGTTAAATGCAAAATTCACTTTAGGTAAAAGCATCAAAATGATCAAAAAAGTTTGCCAAGACGTGTAGTTGATTTAAAAGTATTTTATAAGATTTGAAGGAAATATGTGACAGGTTGTGAACTGTGTAATCTCTGCCAGACTGTGCAGAATGAATTTTAATATGGTAAAATGCTTAAACTTAGACTAGCAACCGATACCATATTCAAATAAGCCTAAATATTTACTAAACAGACACTCAAGCACAAGGGCATATGCAAAGCTTTCTAAGTGACAGCGGTTTCAAACCTGTGAAACTTTCTGGATGTAAACATTGGGAGTTGGTCTTATAACTGGTAATAAATAGGTTGATGATATCCAAATTTTTTGGCATTAGCGTTCCTGTAGCAAAACTGATAGAGCATCGTGTTGTGGATTCAATCTCAGGTAACACACATACTGAGCTTAATAGCTTTGAAACAAAGCATCTGCCAAATACATAAATGTAATGTAGCTGGGATTTGTATTCTACATTGGTGTCCATCCCAGACATCCACAAACGGCGACAGGTTTAAATCACATGTTACGTAAAAACAACAACAGGAAGGAGAGGGAAAGAAGAAAGTCAGAGAGAATAAAAGGTGAAGAGAAAGCAGGGGAAATGAATGCTGAATGAAGGGATCCTAAAGAGGAAACACAAGCGTCAGCACTTCCCCTTCTCTCTCTCTAGCTCTCTCTCTCTCTCTCTCTGTATCAGGGTAGAGACTCTACTACAAACCCCTCCTTGCCTCTCCATCGCCCCTGCACAATCACAATCATCCAAATAAGTGACCCGTACAGAAACATACATAGTGAATCTGGACTTTACTGCAGCAGAAGAACCACAGAGCAAAAAGAGTTCACACCGCCACTGAACTACAGCGAGAGATGGAGAGAATTTAAAAAAGCAAGGGCACAGCGATGACAAGCAAAAGGTAAGTCATTTCTAATGCAGCACTGCTCACCTGAGAAAATATCTTACACATAGAGGACTTCCAGTTCGGTGACATGATAGCATATTTTATGTAAGTGTTGTTTTATTTAGAGAATAAAGTCATGCAGAAGCAGGTGCAGCACATCTGCAGAGACACTGCATGAAGATCTCTGAATGTTTCACTGATGGTGAATTTGTGCTGCACAATGCTTCAGTGTAGCAACACTCATCACCATTATCAGACTTGAAGCCAACATTAAATTCAGAGTCATTGTCATCACTATGTAATCAGACCCATCATCCACTATAATCAGAAAGAATATATTGATAAACAATTGGGCAATATATATAATCAGACTTACTAAAGTTGAAATTCACCTTCATTATTATATATCATCATCATCATCATCAGGCATTAAATCTACATTAAATCAGAAGTCTTAACTACATGTAATCAGACCCACTGCCATCATCCAGTATAATCAGATATCATCAGCACTTTTATCAGACATTAAATCAACAATAAAATCAGACCCATTGTCATCATCACCAAGTGTATTCAGACCCACTGCCATCATCCACTATAATCAGATATCAGCGCTTTTATCAGACATTAAAATCAGACCCATTGTCATCATCACATAGTGTAATCAGACCCTTTGCTATCATCCACTATAATCAGATACCATCAGCACTTTTATCAGACATTAAAATCAGACCCATTGACATCATCATCAAGTGCAATCAGACCCACTGTCATCATCCTTAAATGTCATCATAGGATGATGAGACACTAAATCAACATTAAAATCAGACCCATCGTCATCATCACCAAGTGTAATCAGACCCACTGCCATCATCCACTATAATCAGATATCAGCGCTTTTATCAGACATTAAAATCAGACCCATTGTCATCATCACATAGTGTAATCAGACCCTTTGCTATCATCCACTATAATCAGATACCATCAGCACTTTTATCAGACATTAAAATCAGACCCATTGACATCATCATCAAGTGCAATCAGACCCACTGTCATCATCCTTAGATGTCATCATAGGATGATGAGACACTAAATCAACATTAAAATCAGACCCATCGTCATCATCACCAAGTGTAATCAGACCCACTGCCATCATCCACTATAATCAGATATCATCAGTGCTTTTATCAGACATTAAATCAACATTAAAATCAGACACACTCTCATCACTAAGTGTAATCAGACAAACTGCCGTCATCCACTATAATCAGATACCATCAGCACTTTTATCAGACATTAAAATCAGACCCATTGACATCATCATCAAGTGCAAACAGACCCACTGTCATCATCCTTAGATGTCATCATCACTATTATCAGACACTAAATCAACATTAAATTCAGACCCATTGTCATCATCACCAAGTGTAATCAGACCCACTGCCATCATCCACTATAATCAGATATCAGCGCTTTTATCAGACATTAAAATCAGACCCATTGTGATCATCACATAGTGTAATCAGATCCTTTGCTATCATCCACTATAATCAGATACCATCAGCACTTTTATCAGACATTAAAATCAGACCCATTGACATCATCATCAAGTGCAATCAGACCCACTGTCATCATCCTTAGATGTCATCATAGGATGATGAGACACTAAATCAACATTAAAATCAGACCCATCTTCATCATCACCAAGTGTAATCAGACCCACTGCCATCATCCACTATAATCAGATATCATCAGTGCTTTTATCAGACATTAAATCAACATTAAAATCAGACACACTCTCATCACTAAGTGTAATCAGACAAACTGCCGTCATCCACTATAATCAGATACCATCAGCACTTTTATCAGACATTAAAATCAGACCCATTGACATCATCATCAAGTGCAAACAGACCCACTGTCATCATCCTTAGATGTCATCATCACTATTATCAGACACTAAATCAACATTAAATTCAGACCCATTGTCATCATCACCAAGTGTAATCAGACCCACTGCCATCATCCACTATAATCAGATATCATCAGCACTTTTATCAGACATTGAATCAACATTAAAATCAGAGCCATTGTCATCATCACCAAGTGTAATCAGATCCACTGCCATCATCCACTAAAATCAGATATCATCCACACTTTTATCAGACATTACATCAACATTAAAATCAGAGCCATTGTCATCATCACCAAGTGTAATCAGATCCACTGCCATCATCCACTAAAATCAGATATCATCCACACTTTTATCAGACATTACATCAACATAAAAATCAGACCCATTGCCATCATCCAATATAATCAAATATCATCATCATAATCACTATTATCAGACATTAAATCAACATTAAAATCAGACACACTGTCATCACTAAGTGTAATCAGACCAACTGCCGTCATTCACTATAATCAGATATCATCACTATTATCAGCCACTAAATCAACATTAAAATCAGACCAATTGTCATTATCACAAAGTGTAATCAGACCATTTGCTATCATTCACTATAATCAGATATCACCAGCACTTTTATCAGACATTAAAATCAGACCCATTGACATCATCATCAAGTGCAATCAGACCCATTGTCATCATCCTTTGATATCATCAGGACTATTATCAGACATTAAATCAACATTAAAATCAGACCCACTGCAATCATTCACTATAATCAGATATCATCATCATCACTATTATCAGACATTAAGTCAACATTAAAATCAGACAAACTGTCATCATCAAGTGTAATCAGACCCACTGCCATCATCCACAATAATCTGATATCATTATCACTAGTATCAGACATTAAATCAACATTAAAATCAGACCCATTGACATCACTAAGTGTAATCAGACCCACTGCCATCATCTTTAGATATCATCTGCGCTTTTATTAGATATTTAAATCAACATTAAAATCAGATCCACTGCCATCATCAACTAGAATCAGATATCATCATCACTATTATCAGACATTAAGTCAACATTAAAATCAGATCCACTGCCATCATCAACTATAATCAGATGTCATCATCACTATTATCAGACATTAAATCAATTTTAAAATCAGACCAATTGACATCATCACAAAGTGCAATCAGACACACTACCATCAACCACTATAATCAGATATCATCATCATCATCACTATTATCAGACATTAAATCAACGTTATAATCAGACCCATTGTCATGATCACCAAGTGTAATTGAGAAATCATGCAGTCTAATTTTGTCTCACTCTCGCTGTATTTTGGCGTCATCCGTCTGTCAGTTCTAGTGGCGTCGTATGAAATCGAACAAGCCTAATATCTTAAATTCAGAGTAGGTTACTCATTCTACTTGAATCAATGTTATCACTTACTATCAGACGATCAGATCGTAAGTTGTGCATATGTACTTTGTTTAGAAGTATAATGGATTTAAAGATTCATGATAGTAAGCAAACACAGATGTCTCTGTGTCACCCACAGGAACACCCTGACAATGCAATTTTCTGCTGTGCTGTCCTGCCTGCTCTTATTGCAGTTTACCCGTACATCTGTACATGCAGAATGTCCTGCTGTTTGCTCCTGTAGTGAAGACCATCGGACGGTTGACTGTTCCTGGCAGGGACTGAGACATCTGCCCGCTGGACTGGAGCGTAACATCCAGTCTCTCAACATGACCCACAATCGGCTGTCCGACCTGGACCATGATCTAAGCTCATTCACACACCTGCGCATCCTGGACGTCTCCTACAACCGACTGCATCACTTCCCAGCCACACTACCTCGGGCTCTTTGGGAAATCGACATGTCTGGAAACCGCCTGCATGTGCTCAACAAAGGTGACACAGTGTACCAGTGGAACCTTAAAGTTTTGGATTTGTCAATCAATAAGCTGGAGCGTGTCGTTTTTATCAACAACACACTACCCAACTTGAAGGCTCTCAATCTGAGTCACAACAAGTTCTGGACCGTACCCACCAACATGCCCCAAAACCTAGAGATGGTGGATCTATCGCACAACAATCTGCTTCAGATTTTGCCAGGTTCACTCGATCGACTTCCCAGGTTGGCTCAGTTATACCTGCACGCAAACCGCTTTACTACGGTCAATGAAGGAGCGTTTCAATATCTACACGGTCTGAAGATCATCACTTTAGGAGACAACCCTTGGGCTTGCGATGTAACGGCAAACATCACCCATCTGTTGCTTTGGACCAAGCGTACTTCCGCCCGTGTCCTGGGATGCCCGTGCCACACCTGGCACACATGTGGAGAGGCTTATGTGGCCCAGACGGGAAGCTGGCATTTTGAAACTGACACATCGTCTCCATACATCTTTGGAATTGAAGAACCAAGTCATCCATCCATCCAAGCAGTCACTTCGCACTTCTGGACCGAGATGAACACGCATCACACCAGGGATGACCAATCAGTGTTTAGGAGCAACAAGGAACACAGAAACATTCACACAACTACAGATAGTCCAGTCACAACTGGCCACTTCTTCACCACCAGTAACACCATGATCTCCACCACCCGCAGGACCACCACTCTTCGTACCCGAAGCGTGAAGAGAGCAAATCAGAAGATTGGTAAAAACACAAGCTCAGGATGTTCCCGTTCATTGTCCACATCGGGATTGCTTTTTCTAATAGCCATGATGCAAAGTATCTAAATGCCAGAGGAGTCAGATTTCTTTTCCACCAGGGCTGGCATGGGAACTCGAATCTAACATGGAATTGCAATGCACTTTTCCACACAATAAAGCCCTGGTCACGAGTCTAAAATCTTGCTAGTCTCGAACAATAGGAACCGGTGACGTCAGATGGCATCTCAAACAGTGTTATTAGATGCATTTTTGCTTACTTAATGTCACAAATATTGTCGCACAACTTCCACAATTAAAAGCACAGTTTAAAATTGCACTGTAATATCAAAATATGAAGCAAGGTCATCCGATGTCATTATACCAGGGTTTGAAATTGCGACAACATCAGTCACATATGGTCTTGAAATTTAATTTACATTAAAATATATTTGAGAGCATTTGTGCGAGTGCACATGATGAAACTTTACACAAATTACTCAGTTAAATACATGAAGCTCATATTCACAGTTCACGCAGATTTTATTGTTTCATTGAGAAATACGATGGTCAAATACACACTGACAACTTATCATAATAAAAGACTGTTAAATGTAATGAAGATAATAGAAATATATTACTATTGTATAGTAAAATCTACTTTTAAAATAATAAAAATAATGATTTATTTATTTCTTAAGTAATATAATCACCCTCAAAAGATTTATTTTATTATTATTTAAAAAAAGATAAATTATTACATTTTATGAATTCAGTTTATTAAACATGCTGTTTGATAAGTAAAATGAAATAAACCATAAAATTTTTTTAAGTGAAAATACAGAATTCAGATAAATTAAAATAGAAAAAATGGGATTTGTGAAAATAAAAACTGAATTTAATATAAATAATAAAAAATAATTAAATGGTATTTATATGCCACCACGAATCTATACATTTTAAGCATAAGAGCTTGTTAAAAAAATGGGCCAAGCACAAATCAGGTGTGTGGCAAATAATTTAACATCAAGTTTAATTTTTTAGGCTTTTAATTTTTAGAGTTATGAAGTTTTGGTGCTCCTAATTTTTATACTGGTGCTCCTAACTTTTACATTTGGGAGCACCAGTGCTACCTACTAAAAAAGTAACTATGGTTTGACAAGAATCGAAATTAAAAACATGGTAAATCAAGTAAAACTTTTCAAAGCGTCTGCAAATAAATAAATAAAATAGATGTTCAACATCAGCTAAAGCTAAACTATATAAGTTTAAATATGTTTGGTGCTAACACAAATCCAGCCCTGGTGGAAAACTAATAAGAGTATCGTACTTCAAAACTGGTTTATGCCATATACTATAAAGCAATTCTAATAAATACGTAACATGTTTTGCACATCTCCTAATGTTTCATGAAAGGACACAAAATGGACTAAATCATTTTGTCTATACGAGGCAACTAGCAGGTTTACATATACATTTACATGAGAGGGGTGAAGCAGAATTTTATTTTCATTTTTGAACAATCTGTTTAAAAGATTTCTCTTAATTTAAATGCATGATTTGTTACTGACAAAACATTTCAATTAAAGTAAAAAATAGCACTACTGTATGCGTTTCATTTTTCTCCAAGTGTATTTCCAAGTTATTTTGAATCGTTATAGCCTTTGAATCTTTGAATCTAGATAACACTAGCGGACGGCTCAGTAGGTAGCACTGTTGCTTCACAGCAAGAAGGTCCAAGAAGGTAAGTGGCCTTTTAAAGTGGAGTTTGCATGTTGTTCTCCCTGTGTCAGCGTGAGTTTACTCTGGGTACTCCGGTTTCCTCCCACAGGCCAAAAACATGCAAGTTAGGTGAATTGGAGTTTCCAAATTGTCCTTCCCAACCTATTTACACTCTTAGAACGGATGTGTTAAAAACAACACATTAGTGTTGATTCTGGGACAACACACTAAATGCGTTGTCCCAGAATCCACCCATCTCTGTGTTATTATTGAAACAACACATTTTGTGTTACTTTTAACACAACTTGTGTTTTATTTTACACAAAATCAAGATAAAATGACACATAATGTGTTAAAATTACACATAATGTGTTAAAAGCTTAACACAAATGGATGTGTAAAAAATTTACAAATCCTTTCTAAGAGTGTATGGTTTAATTTATGTATGAATTAATCAGTTCTTGCCATGAATGCATATATGCAGCATAGATGCTGGAATGGCCTGAAAAATAAATAATTAAATAAAAAATAAATTAATTTTATATTAAATACTTAAAATGAGATGATGAGATGGTGCCGGGGGCAGTTTTATGACATTTTTAAAATACATGAATTCATCATAAATTGTGCAATTAAACCTCAGAAAAATAAAGACTTCTAACCAATGACACATCATTGTGTTGTTTTAAAAAGTTTGAGATCCACTGGCATAAACCATCTAGGACTAGCTTAAAACCAGCTATCACCTTAAACCAGAAGGTCTAATACAGGATCTACCAGTAATAGCACATTTGCATGTTAAACTTCTTAAAAATCTGTTTTACAAATTATATATATAGGCTATTTTTGTTAGTAAGTGATAAATAAATAAATAAAATGTATTTATCACTTACTAACAAAAAAATATATATTTGATTTGTAAAACAGATGAAACACTTTTTTTAACTTAAACATGCAAATGTACTATTAGATCTTATATTAGAACCTCTGGTTTAAGGTGATAGCTGGTTTTAAGCTAATCCTAGATGGTTTATGCCAGTGGATCTCAAACTTATTAAAACAAAACATATTAAATGACACGATGTGTAAAACACTTACTAACAAAAAAAATTATATTTGATTTATTTATATTTGAACAGATAAAAAAATGTAGTTACCATTGACGAGTTAACTCTAAGAAAAAATGCTTCACTGCCATTGACGAGTTTTTCCAGCCTGTATATTTGCTTTTATCTCTATCAAAAGTCCTTCACAAAAATTTAATTATCTCAGCCTTTTGCTTAAAATTTGATATTTTTAAAGAAACCTACCAATATTTGTGATAAAAAGAGAAAAAATGAACGTGGAATAAACTTAAAGCAGAGGGTTTGTTCTTTTTATTTTATATATTGTGTGTTTATATATTTGAAAAAGAAAGTTTTCTTGAAGGTATTAAACTTTTGTGAAAATCAAAAAAAACAAAAATGCTGCCGCTGCCTGCCAACTATTTTAAAAAACGCTGGTGGGGCAAAAGTTTATTACATTTAACAATTTAATTATAACTTAAGCCTGCAATTCCCTTGCAAACCACCAGGGGTTTGGGAACCCCATTTTGGGCAACCCTGCCTTAAAGTGATAGTTCACTTTAAAATGAAATTTCTGTCATCATTTACACATCCTCATGTTGTTCTAAACCTGTATGAATTTCTTTTTTCTGATGAACACAAAAGAAGATATTTTGAGAAATGATGGTAAACACACAGCAGTAAGTGACCATAGACTTCCATAGTAGGAAAAATATGTAATATATATTAATGGGTACCGTCAACCGTGTGTTTACCATCATTTCTCCAAATATCTTCTTTTGTGTTCATCAGAAAAAAGAAATTCATACAGGTTTAGAACAACATGAGGATGAGTAAATATTGACAGAAATTTCATTTTAAAGAGAACTATCCCTTTAAACTAAAACCTTATTCTGTTGTCCAGAACTAATGCATTTCTTTCACCTCAATACGCCATTACCTACCATGGCAAAAACTTTTGACAGAAACGCTTTAAAATGGCATTAAATCTGCTGTTATAATAAACTTTTACAAAAAACTCCTTTATATAATACCCTCAGCAAATGCACAAATTTAGAGCCAGTCTTCCAAAATTTTAGCATGTTACCTAATGACAAACAAATAAAAGATTTGTTAAACAAAAATGGATATCTAGCTGGCATGATCTTTCCTTTCCATCACGGATCCTCCTTTTCCAAATGAAAAAAGCACATCATGTGACCAGAGCTTCTGACAGTATTAAAACCATCAGAGTTTGCAGATAGACCGACTGAACATCTTCACCTAACCCACACAAACGCCATCACTCAACACTACAGGTGAGTACATGGAGATTCCTTTCACGTTTTTTAGGACGTTTGCGAATCTTTATACTTAAGTATTTTAAAAAAGATTGGTGTTGAGTGGTATACTGGAAATTAAAAATGTATCAAGGTAATAAAAATTCACTATTTATCTTATTATGAAGGATTTACTGAATTTATTATTATTTCATTCTGCAATGTATCTATAAATAATTCCTGATGGACTGTTTAGAAAAAAGATTTCATGTGTAGGTTTAAGAGGACATTTTTTTCAAGCTCAACAAGTGTAAAAAAAATCATACATTTGTACATTACAGAAGTAAAATGTGTTGGGAATTTGTTAAATATTCCAGATCTAAGTTTGTGTTTGCATTTTTTATGTTCACTTACTAATACAAATTAATACAATTAACTAAACAACTTAAATTTGGAGTTGCTATAAATTATACGTTAATTTAGCAAAAAAGGTTATTTTTATACATTTATATAATTTTATTGCAACTCATCACTAGTCAAAATGATTACACTTTTTATTTTATATTATATTTAACATTAATATTTAATCTGTAATGTTGAATTTTCTCAACACAGAGATCACAGAAATGGCTCTGAGGATGGAATGCTTCATGGCCCTGGTGGCTTTGATGTTCGGCCTTATGTTGGTCCAAATGCAGGTTACTGTAAATGGACAAGGGAATTCCAACAATAATAGCATCAACACTACCAACAATACCAACAGTACCAACAGTACCATCAATACCAACAAGCCTGTAGGCAGCTCAAGCAGCTCAAGTTCATCAACGGGTACACAAACCACTCAACTCTACAACTGCACCATATACCGAAACTGCTCTACAGGATCGGCAAGTGCTCAGCAAGGATCTTCAACATCATCTTCAACCTCCCTGACCTACGGCTTCAAACTTCTCCTGCATGCTTTTACGGCTCTGGGCTTTCTCCAGATAATCCTGTGATCAATCAGTAACCGTCAACTCCCTCTCATTGGTTGGAGAACTTGGACTTTGAATTAATCTATAAGTCTTTAATTTATGAATTGCTAATGAACTAGCTTTGCACGTAACATTATGCAAATGACTTGGATTGTTAAAAATATTGTTAACTTATATAAAATCAGGCAGTCAGGTTGTATTAAGTTATTGCTGGACGTGTAAAAGCTAACAAAGATAAAGTAAATCAAGGTTATATGTTGCTAGTAAACTTCTTAGTAAAATAAAACTTATTTATGTGCTTTTCAAATGATAGAGATAATAGAAGTTAAATCTGTTACAGATGACTACATACAGTAGTTAACAAATTAATATGATTTGTATTTTATTCCATAGTATCATAGACTGCATTTGACCTGAATAAATAAAACACAATTTAAGACTTAATATTAAGACTTGAAAATCACTTTTATCCATGTGTGTGCAAAAATAAAAATTATTTAAGAGTAAACAGATTTTCTCCACTACTGGGGATTTATTGACTGATGGTTTAAAAAACAAATAATAATATAATAGTTACCTAACTGTTACAGAATGGTGCTAGCTTAAATTTAATCGTATTGGCTAATAAAGTCTTACCTGCGTGTGACATAATAAAACACTGGGTTTCCATTTTTTGATGTTCCAGCCTGATAAAAGATATTGAGAGTCTTCAGTGCTTTGAACTCGTCTTTCTCGTGCACCTGGTGTCTGAAGAAAAAACGATGAAGATGAGTGTGTATCAATAATTAAAGCTTTATTATTTTATTTGAGGCTTCAAGACAATATTGTGCATATTGTGCAATATAAAAAGCGGCATTATTTTACCTGGTCATAAACTCCTCGAATTTGGAGCTTGTGAGATTTAGGCTGGACCAGTGAGTGTCTGCAACAGGTTTGTGTTCAGGAGGACCCAGGTAAGCCAGCAGGGTGGCCATCTTATCAAAAGGCCTTCGCCCAACAGCTTTATGATCCCTGAGATCGAAAAATTTCACATTTATACATTTGGCAAACACTTTTATCCGCACTAGTGCATTTTCTAAGTCAGTATGTAAGTCAGGTATGGACTTTGCATTGCAAATGCAAATTGAGAGGTAAAAAATGTTCAACATAAAAAAAGTAAACAATATGGCCGACATAGTGTTATTTAAGGACTGAACCTATAGCGGTTGTACTCTATTTTACTATTGGTTTGAGCTGGATCTGCTAAATGATGGAAAAACAACTCTTAAAAGCTGCATCTTGGTAAAATAATCAAACCTTTTAGACTTAAGAGAGTCAAAAGAGGACAAGTGAAATCTTAAACCAGTTTCCAGTCAAATACAGGCATTTGGAAGACAAACAAATCTATATGACTTCCCATTTGCATTTACAATAACATTTACTTGAATTGTGGCACCATGAACTAAACAGTAACACCAGTCTTAATAATAAAGGTGCTAAAAAGGTTCTTTACATCAGAACCATTTTTGGTTCCCCAAAGAACCATTCTTTAAAAAACGATTTATTTGATAGTCTAATAACCTTTTTGTGAAAGGGTTCTTCTATGGCATCGTGTAGCAGCCTAATTTTTAAAGGGTACCTCGGCCATAAATACTTTATATTTGCCTTCTTCTACTAAAATCTGTAGTTAAAAACACATTAAATATTTTTTAATTTTTTAATTCCCATAACATTTTATAATATAGTATCTAATACAGTATATGGTATATCCTCTATAGAATCAGTTATGTGTGGCTCTCTCTCTCAAGGGTTTTTTCTCCATAGGACTTTATTAAAAAATAAGAATTAATTAAAAACCCATCTCTTTTAAATATACTTGACATAGATATTGACTGCACATCTTTCTCTTCTCCCTTTTCAATAAAAAACAACAACAAACATTATTTTTCTCTCAACAGGAATTGTTTTGGAATAGTGAAAACTTGCACCTTTTGTACTATTGCCTCCCTTTAAAACATCGCTTATATTGTTTCCGAATGTTGCTTTGGATAAAAGCGTCTGCTAAATGCCTGAATGTAAATGTTTTTCCTCTTAATAAATTTTGAGTTTTTTTCTCCTATGAGTTTTTGACATTGGCTTAACTTTGAACTCTCTTCAATACTTCAATTGCTTGCTGGTACGGTTTGATTTTTATCCGCTGTACTATCAAACTTTTGTTGTCCACTGTTTTTTCTGTGTTTTTTTTCCTGCTTTTATTAATGTAAAGCTGCTTTAAAAAACTTGTGAAAAGCGGTATATAAATAAAATTGAATTATTTTTATTTGCATTTACTGGAAATTGAAATGGGGAAAACATGGTCAAAATAACAAAAAAGATGCTTTGTTTTTCTGATCTTCAATACTGCAGTTCAAAGTCATTTCTAAACAACAAAATACTAATGTATTTTAGAAAAAATTAAAAACATCTTTCATGGGTCTTGTCACACTGTCAGTCTTTTACAGGTGACTTTATGTACTGATTGAAGACTTGTTTACCATGTTTACCTTGCTGTAGCGTTTAAAGGCATGTCTAAAGCTAATGAATGCGTTCTGACTTATTAACACTGTTAAAGAGTTGGATTCCTCTTGCTAAATGCAGGCAAAGTGTCATTAAAGTAGTTGGACATATGATGGAGTTTCTGTGCCAAATGCACTTAGCCAGGGTTCGAAGATAATTAAGAGATTCATATTAAAACAATCAGTACAGGAAGTACAGTGGAAGTCCTTATATGGGCACTTTAACCGGAATAGCACACGCACACCAACAAGAGCTGACACGAAATCAAAGTCAGCAGAGAGGTGTGTATTTGTATGTGAGGGGAATTTAAGCTTGTTCAGCTTCCCAATGAACCCAGCATTATGGGAACAATGGATGTAGTTTGTTAATCCAGGGTAGCAGCGAAGTTGTGCAAGTGTGTTTCTTTAAAACTGGATTTCGTTGAAATTGGAAGACCCCCCTACTGAAAAATCCAGCTAAGTCTCCATGGTCTTCCAGCTTGGTTTTAGCTGGTCTAGTGTTTTGGTCACTTTTTAAGCTGGTCTAGCTGGCATATAATGTAAATGACATGAACATGCAGGGGATCATAAGTTGTCCAGAGATAGTGAGATAATGTTTTGTGTGCTTGCCCGTGTTCAAATAGCAGAAATGTTATGTGACCTTTATTAGAACGGATTTTGAGTGCAACCTTTTGGCATCGTGTATTGTGGTGTAAACTAAATAGCGCCCTTTTTTTCCCAAAGTTTCTTAAAACAATGTCTTTATTTATCATTCATAAAGCTAATCCCTTTGTTAACCTGTTAACATACATGCGTTTATAATCAGGGTACCTTTTAAGATTAAGGAGCACACACCTGTTACTGGACAAATACTGGCCGATTTTCTCTTGGTTGATCCACAGTAGCCTGTGTAGGGCCAACACATTGCCATCACTTATAAAAGATAAACTGTGGTTGAGCGAGTCACTCGCTGGGCAGTCAGAAGCAATGTCCAGGAAAAACCTGTAGACAAACCCCAAAACATAGCATTGTTGGTTACAAAATCCATTTTAGGAAGATATACCGAGCATCGCTGCTTTCTTACCTTCGAGCCGCATCAGAATTACTCTTCACAAAGTCATTAAAAGGCCTCATGTGCTCCTCTTTCGTGAATAAGACATGGTTGGCGATACTTTGCAGAATCTGCGGACAGGTGAAAATTAGTGATCTCACCGATCTGGATTACACCACTTTCGGTAGATGTCTTACCTTTGACACAAGTTTAAGACCTCTCTCTATCCTGGGCGAAGGCTTCTTGTCGAGAATCCCAGCTTCGTACGGAGAGACAATCGCTGGGTTGACGAACCGCAAGAACATGGCGCTACCTACGGCTCCAATACTGTTCTGAGGAAAACGCTGACTCACCACCTGAAACCAGTAAAGTAGGTTTTATGGCTGAGGAATGGTGCCATTTCATTGGACAGTTCAAAACCAGAATTAAAGGAAAACACCACCGTTTTTTTATATTTTACTATGTTTTTACATCAACTTAGACAAGTTAATACATACCTATCTTTACTAAATGCGTGCAATTCATCTTTGTACAGCGTGTCGTGAATATCTTAGCATTTAGCCTAGCCCCATTCATTCCTTAGGATCCAAACAGGGATGAATTTAGAAGCCACCAAACACTTCCATGTTTTATTTTGTGCCACCATACTTACTCATGTAACAGTCTTTAAATAGAGAAAACATGAAAATGTTTGGTGGCCTCTGAATTCATCCCTGGTTGGATCCTAAGGAATGAATGGGGCTAGGCTAAATGCTAACATATTCACGACGCGTTGTACAAAGATTAAGTGCACGCATTGAAAAAAAAGGGATGCATTTATTCGACTAAGCTGAGGTAAGAACATAGTAAAATATTGAAAAACGGTGGTGTTTTCCTTTAAAGTTTAAATGAAACCAAAAGCTATTGTATACTATAGCACACAGTCACATAGCTAGCTTTGGTCATTGCATACGTTCATCTACACCCAGACTTTTGGTTTTACAAAGACAATAAAAACTATTGCTGTGTGGAGACTTTCTAAATGAAATGGCACAAGAGGGGTTTAAATGCTGAAAGCTTTATAAAGCTGTTAAACAGTGAAAGTGGAGACATTTAAGAGTGTTGTTACAGAAGGAAAGGAAAAGCAGAGTTTTTAAAATACTCAGAATTGGAGTTTGAGCTCGAAACCATTCAAGTCCTATATAAAACTGCATTACCCACAATGCACCACTACATTTAATGCCTTCAAAGCACCAGCCCTTAGTTATAAAACTAGCAGCCCTCTAAACTAAGAGCTCATGCAAAGAGGAAGTCAAGGCTTTGTTGTATACCAGGTGCCGATGTTAAAAGGGTTTTCAGTGAAAAGCTTCAGCTTGCCGGAAGTCAGAAAATTAGTGTGATTTAATGTAATGACAGGACTGAGAAATAAATCTCAGATTAATGAAGCGATTCAGGACAGGAAGCAGATTTGTCCGTCATTTACACACTTACTGCTTTTCTCACTTCCTTTCTGTCTTTGACAGACGCTTTAGACAGGAGAGAATGACAAGTGGCCTACAGGACAGAAATGATCACAAAAATGTCACGACACAAGCTACATTTAAGCAATCGATTTAATCAGGAATATGCATAATTCTCCGGAAAGTCGGAAAACTCATGTGGGAATTCTCAACGCACATATTGACTGAACCACAAAACCAGTCATATGGGTAATATTTTAAAGGGGACAGAGAATGAAAAACTATTTTTACCTTGTCTTTGTTGAATAATGGTAGTCTACCCGCATTCACGAACATACAAAAAGTGCTAAACATGCTAAACATCAAGAAATTCCTCTTTTAGAAATGTCAGCCAGAAAACGGCCCAATCTGAAAAACTGATGCTTATGACATCATAGGTATCTAACATTTTTTGAGTGGCAGCAAAGTCAGCCAATCAGTAATGAGATTGCAAGTTAAGCCAGTAGGGGAAGCCAAATAGGTGCAAAACCACTTGTTTAAAATCCCCCACCCTAATAGAGCTATCTGAGAGAGGTTTTTAGGAAGCCTCTAAGGCATTACAGACCCAAACAAAATTTTTTTTGTCTACATGTCACATTACAGAACAAGAATAAATTCTATGTCACCTTTAAATATTACCAGTATGTTTGAAATAAACCAATTATACAGATATATTTCCTCAATATCATAAACTGCCTCATGCATATTGGACATTACACATGCACATTTCCACAGGAACGTGGACACAGGTAACAATGAAATCTAAAGTGCACCTGCGCAAGTTCAATCCACCTTACCTGAAAGAGACAATGGCAGACGCTGCGAAGTTGAGGAGGAAACTCGCCGGACGAACCGATTATGGCTTGAAAGAAGCGATCTGCCATCCGTAGGAGATTGCGCTGGTTCTCCTCCAGGTTCTCACCGGTTTCCAGCCTGCAGAAATAACTCAATCATCTGCAAGCCGAAGATGAACATCTCATACGCAGTACAAAATCACTTTCGTCTTGTTTTCGAAAATGAGATATTGTACATTATATACAAAACATTGTGACTTTTTCATCGTGATTGCTTTGTTATTCCCTATTGCATTTGAGATCACTTGGACCCCGAAGTGGTGCATGACGTAAGACTTAAAGGGATAGTTCACCCAAAAATGAAAATAATGTCATTAATGACTCACCCTCATGTCGTTCCGAACTCGTAAGATCTCCGTTCATCTTCTGAACACAGTTTAAGATGTTTTAAATTTAGTCCGAGAGTTTGCTTGACCCTTCATTGAAAATGTATGTACGGTATACTATCCATGTCCAAAAAGGTAATAAAAACATCATCAAAGTAGTCCATGTGACATCAGTGGGTCAGTAAGAATGTGTTGAAGCATCAAAAATACATTTTGGTCCACATTTTTCAAACTTATAGACTGTAAACGAAGCTCGGGCGCACAAAAAATAGCTGGGGCGCACCAGATAACACGTCAGCCACGTCGCACGTTCACGTCACTGCAGTCATGTGACTTCAGTCTCGGGCACGCAGTTCACAACAGACATGGAAGAGAAGACAATGCTGAATAAAGTCGTAATTTTTGTTATTTTTGGACCTAAATGTATTTTTGATGCTTCAACTGACCCACTGATGTCACATGGACTACTTTGATGATGTTTTTATTACCTTTCTGGACATGGACAGTATACCGTACATACATTTTCAATGAAGGGTCAACAAGCTCTCGGACTAAATCTGAAACATCTTAAACTGTGTTCAGAAGATGAATGGAGGTCTTACGAGTTTGAGGGTCATGTATGACAATTATTTTCATTTTTGGGTGAACTATCCCTTTAACAAGCCCATAACCATTTCACAGACTCCACAATCTGTGTTTCAGGAAAGTTGACATTTTCAGGGTCAATTGGATATGTACCTCGTAGGATCCACCTCAAAGCTTATCATCTGCCATTCGGATCCCGTGATGACGCCCCTGAGCAAAGGCTCCAATAACTTCTGGAGATATGTAGCACCATACACCTGTAGGGAGAGGTTTCCACTTGTGATCCTTAACAAATTCAAGCTGCTTCTGATCATTTGCCTGTTTACGTGATTGTGTATTTAACTTCAGCCGGTGCCGAAAGATACCTTGAAACAGAAAGTCATGATTTTACTGGCCAGGCTGTTTCCCCGGAATAAAGTCTGCATGGAATCTGCCAACTCCACCTCTTTGGAGAACATGTTCCACAGGAGCTGATATAACAGATGTCTCGAATCAAAGAGACTCACCAGGACACGAGCCAGCTCATCCTGAAAAAAACACAAGGGTCGTTTATAGCTCATTTATCTCACACTTAGTTTTGTTACTTTATCCGGACTTGCATAAATGTACCCACCCACTGGGAACAGGGCACCACATTGGCCAGTGCCATGGCGATGGGTAACTCTCCCTGATCCCCCATCATTGTGACCAGTTCGACAAGCCTCTCAAAACGATCGGCCAATGCGGTTTCAGCCAGCGTGTCAAACTCAGTCCCCTGCTGTAAGATCTTGGTGAGGACCTCCATAAAAGTAGCTCGGGTCTGCAGGTCCTTATGATACCCCAGCCCTGCAAGAGCACAGCAGAACATTACATTACATTACATTTACATAAATGCATTTTGCAGACGCTTTTATCCAAAGCGACACACAGTACATTACAAAGTATATATTTTATCAGTATGTGTGTTCCCTGGGATAAGGGTTGCCAACTCTGCAGGATTCCTGTGGAATTGGGCTACTTTAACATTGTTGCTTGCTGCAGGCTATTTTTCATGTCTGCGGTTTGAAGCAAACCAAATAATTTGATATTTAACCCCGGGAATGCGAATTTTAGCAGATTAACTCTCAAATTTTACCTATGGAATGCAATTTTAACTGGATGACCCCCCAAAAAACCCTAGTTTTGAGGAGCAATTGTGTGGGTTTTGCTGTGAAAACCTGGCAACCTTGAATTGAATACACAACATTTTGCACTGCTAATGTTATAAAAAATAAAAATAAAAAAATAATGAAGTAATTGCATTCACTAAATAAAACTGTTTAGACATTTGCCCCAAATAATTCATTACTGCCAAACAGATCAATTTTTACTTTGAGGTTTTGATGTATGTACAAAACCTAAAAAGTTTTTACTCATTACATAGATGCAACAGGTAGATGCTTTTATCCAATGCAACTTACAAAGCATATTTGCCATACATTACACTTAAATGCATTCCCTGGAATTCAAACCCATGACCTGGGTGGTGCTAGCAAAACTTTCCGTATTGTAGAAAGATTCACAGGGTTCCTTGTTTGTGTAAATGTGTTGTTTTAAAGGTTCATCAATGCAAACGTGTTGGCGTAGAGGCTACATGCCCAAAGCCTTTTGTTTAGTGGTTTGTGATTTTAGCAGTGTGTTCGTGTGAACTTAGTTTAGTTGATTTGTGTGTAGGTGAATATGTACACCGCAGGTGTTGGTTTAATGGTTTGTGTGTGCATTGGTTTTGGTTTATTGGTTAATAAAAATAAGCTGTTAGTTTAAAAGGTTTGCATAAATCACCTTAAAGGGGGGGTTCAATGGTATTTCAAGCATTCTGAGAGTTGTTTCCTCATGCTAAACGTAGGCAAAGTGACAAAAAAGCAGTTGGGCGTGTTACAGAGTATTTCTGTGCCGAATGCACTTCGCCAGGTTTCGTAGAAGTTTCGGAAAGTTTTTTTCGATTGCAGGTCCAACTTACGTTTCATGGGTTTCTATACATATCACTTCTTTATATGGGCACTTCCCCCGGAAAACCCCTCCCCCCCGTCAATCAGCAGGAGACGCTAGAACTTGCAAACATCTTATTATGCGACACAGCTTTGTTTAATTTCAAAACTCAACAATGGCACGAAAGAAGAAGTGTGTTGTAAGGAAAAGAAATCCAGCCTTATGTAAACAATGGATATAGTTTATTATCCGGGGTAGCAGCAGAGTTTTGCGTGTGTTTGATGCGTTGGATTTTCCCAAACGGGTCATGAGTTACATCCGGTAAGTAAGAGGCTGTTTACACTTGGCATTAACATGCGTTTTCGTCGATCGGATCACAAGTGGACGACGTTAATGCCAGGTGTAAACGGTGTTCAAAACGTTTTGAACGCGTCCACTTTCGACCACTTTCAACCACATCCAGAGGTAGTCGAAACCACTTTCGATCGGATCGCTTTGGAGTTGCGGAACGCAAATGTGGTTGAATGTGTTCGAACAGCCACACGCGACCGTCTCCTCTCCGCCCATTTATCTAATCTGAGGTATTAAACACAAGTTTTACATCTTTTTTCGATTCTGGCGTGAACATACGGTGAACAGCGCTATTTTTAGCCTTTCATTGATAAAACTACTGCGGGTGTTCTCCGTAGTTTCGTTTTGAAAGTGTGAAAGTTGCGCGATCCTATTTCATCAATTGCGCTAAAAATTCAGAGAAAGCTCTTACATACACACGTACAAAACTCTGTGCAGCACGTTTACTTGCTAAACAAGCAGTGGACTCCGACATAATATTAGTTTGCGTCCATATAAACTCATAATTACTCCTGCTCTGGTTTGAATGACAGCAGAGAGACTCACCCACCGTCTCACAGACCACCCCCTCACAGTATTCAGGACAGAAGCGGTCGAAAGTGGACAAAAGAGACTGATTTAAATACCAGGTGTAAACGTAATGTGTCTCTCTCGTCCACTTGTGATCCGATCGATGAAAACACATCTTAATACCAAGTGTAAACAGCCCCTAAGACTTCTGCCTTATGTTGTAAATATACGCGTGCATATTATATAAATGACACAAACATGTAGTGAATCATAAGTGTTGTATAGTGTTGCATGACTCGTACTCGTTCCACCCGTGGTAGTAACTCCTCCTTCTTCATTTTTTCGTACGTTATCGGAAAGAATCGGTAAAGCTAATGTTTCTTTTATAAATCTGATTACACTAAAGACTCTTCGGAGATATAAAGGATGTCATACTACTCTATACGTACTCCAGATTAACATCAGAAATGTAGAAACAGAGTGTGTTACGTGAGCTTTAATACTCTCACCGATGGAATGCATTAGGCCGCTGTCCACATTGGCATTGAGAAGGTTGGACATGGCCAGAACGGTACAGTGTCGTAATGATGCCAGACGTCTAGACATCCCTCGCTTTCGCCCGGTCACCTGCTGACCCTCGTCCTCCACTTCACTGCAGTCGTTCAGCAGGTTCATGAACAGAGTGAAGTACCTGCAGAGGCCAACAGGGGGCATAGTGATGACTAATAACCCCAATATGGGTTAAAGGGATACAGTAGTTCACCCAGAAATGAAAATACTTTCATCATTTTCTCACCATTAAACCTGTATGAATTTCTTTTTTTTTTTGATTATCATAAAATATTTTTTTATAAATGATGGTAAGCACACAGCTGCCAGTAACCATTGACTTACATAGTAGGAAAAACTATTTGTGGAATGGTGTGCCCTGATTTGTTGATCGGATTTATTGCATTCGGCAGAAAACGAGGAGTGGCGTTTATCGCGTTTTGAGAAAAAAGGGAGAAAAGATGACAGAATAACATGGCGGACATCGGATTTTGTGTAAAATTAAGATTTTACTTTTTAATACTGACCTGATACAATACACATTTTTATCGCGTTTTGAAACCAAACTCTTCATTTGTTTCTCCTACTATAGAAGTCAATGGTTACCGACAGCTGTGTGCTTACCATAATTTTAGGGATGCTTAACGATTAATCGCGATTAATCGATAGCAAAATAAAAGTTTTTGTTTACATCATATATGTGTGTGAACTGTATATAATAACTATGTATATATAAATACACACACACATGCATATATAATTATAAGAAAAAAATATATTTATATATTAGGTATTTATATTTATATATAATATAAATTATAAATAAATATACAAATGTATATACACATGTAAACATTTCTTAAATATATACATGCATGTGTGTGCATTTATTTATTCAAAGTTATTATATACAGTTCACACATATATATGATGTAAACAAAAACTTTTATTCTGCTATCGATTAATCGCGATTAATCGTTAAGCAACCCTACATAATTTATTACAATACCTTCTTTTGTGTTCATCAAAAAAATAAAAATAAACTCATACAGTTTTAACCACTTGAGGATGAGAAAATTAAGACATTTTTGGGTGAACTATTCCTTGTATATGACATCTGATATGGGATGTGGGTGCATTACTTGAGAAACAGCTGAGATTTGGCCTCCATCAGCTCCACACCATCACCCTCCTCTGGCTGCAGGGGGAGTCCGGCCAACAGAGACACCACCGCCTCCATGCTGGCCTGGTCCAGATCCCTGTCAATTAAATATTTGGCAGAAAGCGACTTTAATTGAAAGCTTAAGATACTTTTTATGTGTATTGTCTGTATTCCCTGGGATTGAAACCATGATGTTTGTGTTGCTAACGCAATGCTTTAGTGAGCTACAGTCAAAAACAGTGGCGCAAATGCACAGGTGTTTGTTAAAGCAGCGCGAACCAGTCTACATCTAAATGAAGACATTCAAGATGGAAATCATCTCATCGTGTGTTATGATTGGCCAAGCTATTTGCATTAGAAGTGAGTATGAACTCTGCAGCCAAGTGCCAGAAGCAATCGCTGAAATGATAAACAAAGAAGGTACTGATTGTTCGCACAACTTGAAAGTCTTTCTGAATCACCACCACTTCTGCAGGTTTGTTTCCATAAATGGTCTGAAGTTTCACAAGGGTTTTACCTGGTGAGACACTTGACGTCATCATCAGCCGCTTGGTTAGACGTTCCCATCACCCAGTCTGTCAAATACTCCACCATCTTATTCCTAAGACACACACAGATCCGAGACATCTCAAGATGAGGTCAACAGAGGCTAATCTGACTGTCAAATAAACAACATGACCGCAAATTTCCTCTCACCTGAACTTCATCTCCTGGCAGAAAGACAGGTCATCTCTACGTTTCATCATGACTTCCACCAGCTGGCACAATTTGGTTTTAATCTGAATGGCGAGGACCATGTTCCCCAGGATCCGCACATACCTGCCAACATACCAACACGAACCATTTGTTGAGAAAGAAAAGAGATATATTATTTAATATGATTTCTGTTAGAAAGGTTCACGAATTTGTCTTTAATACACACATTTCTCTTGTTGTCATTTTTAGTAAAGCGTAGCGCTATTTAGCGTGTGAATTGTGTGTTTTAGGTATTATTTGGAAAGAGAGTATGTTGGAAAATAGGAAAAGCTACTTTGCGCTTTTTCACGTACATACTGTACCACAACGTCATCGAAAAGATTCCTATTCATATGCATCCACAAAAACTCCTGAAAACATGGTATTATGCATGTCCGACCAGTAGCTGGCGATTACACACCATGTCTCTCGTAATACAGGTTTACACAGAGGCAATAATGGCATCATTTAGTGGTGCACAATCCAGCAAAATATCACAAATGTGCATATCACAATATGCATCGCAATGGTTTGACATAAATGTAATTTTAATACTTGCATGATCAAAGTATTAGGTCGATGTGATATCTGGCATGTGAATGTTTGTCGGGATACAGGTATGTGTGCAACTGTAGTGATATTTATTAGAGATGCACCGATCCGACTTTTTCAGTCCCAATACCGATCCCGGTATTCTTAAATTAATTGAATATCTTAAATGTGCATTTGTTCCTTCAGATGAAGTTATAGAGTGTATTAAGAAGACTTTGAATATAGTGCATAAAAACGTTTATGGTGCTTGCTTTTATAATACTTTGTCTTTTTAATCGCTTGGTAGTAACAACTACGGGTAACGCATAGTATCGGAAATTGGATCGGTCCTGTTAGTCGGATATCCGATCCAGCAAAAAGGGCTCGGATCGCCCGATACCCGATCCAGATATCGGATCGGTGCATCCCTAATATTTATCTTTGTTTGTTTATTTACATCGTTACAATGTCTGATTAGTTTTATTCAACAGTAGCTGCTTTCCATTACCCTTTAAATTATGCCAGGGGTGTCAAAGTCAATTTCATCCCGGGCCACATCAGCATCACGGTTGCTCTCAAAGGGCCGGTTGTATTTGAAGGACTGTATGAATGTATCAACTCTTTTATTACTGTACATTGCATAATTTTCTCTGCATTTGCTTACTATTGGTTTTGGTAATAACTCAATTTATACCTTTGAAAGTAGAAGCCCAGGCAAATAATGACAAAGTCTATAGAGTACAACCATTCTACAGATTATTTTAAAAATATTTGTGGTGACAAAAACACATGTTGTATGTGAGCACACTCAAAATGTTCTGTTATCCTTCATTGTGCAGGTAATAAAATGAGAGGCATTTTAATACTAATCTTTGTAAAAAAGCTGTCATTTTTTACCTGACTTTGAGTGTCTGATTGACTGACGTCTCATGAGTTCAGTGTTGTAGGCTACAGATCAATAGTTTCAATCGTTTATTAAAAGTAATCGATTCAGATGAGTCATTAGTTCGCGTATTTAGCGGGAATAGACGCGGTGTAAACTACTCCCAGCTGGACATCGCGAAACATTTCTGTAAACAAGACGGAAAACATTTTCTCGCTGGATACGCGTGTGCGTGCGCGAGAGAGGGAACTAAAGAACGAGCAGATACTGTACGTTTCTATATCCAAAGGCTGCAGCCGGAGGAGGTCGCATATGCAGCGTCATCAAGCCTGGTTTATTTAAGTTAACTAACCATTACATTCGCACGTCATACGCATATTACAACTATTTACTATAAACGAAGAATAATATTTAATTATTTATATTTTTATTTTTATTTATATAATTATATTTATAATTGTTAATATTCTGAAACAAGACAGTCTTGATGACGTATGCAGCCTGGAAATGCGACCTCCGGTGGCTGCAGCCTTCGCATTAAGACACGGCCACTCTAGTAGTGCGTGCGTGCGGGGCACTGCTCGTTCTCTCTCATGCAATCATCAACATTATCAATATAATTATATTACAAAAAGACTTTGGCGGGACAAAAATTTGTTTTGGTGGCTGCTAAAAAAATCACTGTAGGAAATAACCTGCAAAATATAAAACGTATAATAACAATAAAATAATCTGTAAACTCTCGCGGGCCACATAATTAACATAATTTGTAAACTCTCGGGCCTTGAGTTTGACACCCCTGAATTACGACAACTGAAACAGCTAGTTAAAAATGTGTGCAATGGAAACACGACAATTGCGCATAAAATCTCGTAAATAATCGCAAAAAAGTTTTAACGCTTGGGTAAAGTGAAGACTGCTCTGTTTGCTTTCGAGTCGCTCTCGCTGTATTTTGATGTCATACGCATGTCATTCTGAATGGTGCCGTATGACGTCGAACACACCTGTCGCCATGTTTTTTTGGAATTACTTATCATGAGACAACAATAGTAAGTTTTTTCGCATAACACTGGTTAAATGGAAACGACGTCAGTTTTTGGCATTTAGAAAATAACGTAAAAGTTTTGTCCTAATCTTTTAAAGGGATAGTTTGGCCAAAAATGATATTAAACCCATGATTTACTCACCCCCAAGCTGTCCGAGTTGCATATGTCCATCGTTTTTCAGACAAACACATTTTCGGATATTTTAGAAAATGTTTTAGATCTTTCAGTTGATTAAATGTAATGTTACGGGGTCCACCCATAGTCCACGACCTTCAAGACCAAAAAAAGTGCGTCCACCCTTCACAAATTAAATCCAAACGGCTCCAGGATGATAAACAAAGGTCTTCTGAGGGTAATCCGCGCGGTGTTGTTGTAGAAATATCCATATTTAAAACTTTATTAACGAAAATAACTACCCTCTGGTAGCGCCACCATCTTAGTCGCGACCGCATTCAGGATGAGAGCTTACGCAGCCTACGGAGGCTACTCTGCTGCTGCTCTGTGCCCCCGCCCTCCGAATTTGTCAAACGTCACTAAGAAAAGTGCGTACACTACGCTAATACTCTCTCCTGAATACAGAGGAGTCTAAGATGGCGGCGCTACCGGAAGGTATTTATTTCCGTTAATAAAGTTTTAAATATGGATATTTCTACAACAACACTGCGCGGATTACCCTCAGAAGACCTTTGTTTATCATCCTGGAGCCGTTTGGATTTAATTTGTGAAGGATGGACGCACAAATTTGGACTTGAAGTTCGTGGACTATGGGTGGACGCCGTAACATTACATTTAATCAACTGAAAGATCTAAAATATTTTATAAAATATCCGAAAATGTGTTTGTCTGAAAAACGATGGACATATGCAACTCGGACAGCTTGGGGGTGAGTAAATCATGGGTTTAATATCATTTTTGGCCGAACTATCCCTTTAATCACTGTGGCTTATTTTGATTGGTTGATCAGCATTTTTATTGGTTTGAACCACAAAACATGTGATGTCCATTCTAGTAGACACAGGGTCTGAAGGAGTCAAAATGGTGTCATGTAAACATTTGCAAGCACACATTATTGCATTTGGAAATATTACTGATCATGAGAATACAAAAACCAACAAGTACCTGACCAGGTTGAGCATCATGGTCTCGATGCTGACTTGGCCCAGGTGCTCTGCACTGCCTTCTGTGTGGTTATCTAGAAGGTTCTTCATGATTGTGATGGTCTGCTCCACGAACTGTGTGTTAGTCTCATTAATTGGCACCTGAAGACATTCAAGCACAGATTTAAGATTTTTGATAGCAACATTAAAGTTTAAAGCAACTTTTATATGTTGTTTGAACATAAATGTGTCATGTGTATGTACACAACCATAGAAAAATCTTCCCACTCCTTTGTTTTAACTCAACAGTCTCATAGGGCAAGCTGACATCACTTTGTGCAGGCCCCACCCACAACCTTCCAAAGACCACAGTTAGGCCAAAATTTTTGTATTTACATAATTCATTACCGCACGTTCATTATAAACAATGACGTTAAATTATTCATTTAACTGTATATTTTCGGTATAGATAAGAGTAAACAGGGAGGGGAGCAGCAGCTTATTTGTATTTAAAGAGACACACACAAAAGAAGCACTCTCCCATGGACACCCCAAAAAATGGGCCTTTAAAACATACACTCACCTAAAGGATTATTAGGAACACCATACTAATATTGTGTTTGACCCCCTTTCGCCTTCAGAACTGCCTTAATTCTATGTGGCATTGATTCAACAAGGTGCTGAAAGCATTTTTTAGAAATGTTGGCCCATATTGATAGGATAGCATCTTGCATTTGATGGAGATTTGTGGGATGCACCTCCCGCGCACAAAGCTCCCGTTCCACCACATCCCAAAGATGCTCTATTGGGTTGAGATCTGGTGGCTGTGGGGGCCATTTTAGTACAGTGAACTCATTGTCATGTTCAATAAACCAATTTGAAATGATTCAAGCTTTGTGACATGGTGCATTATCCTGCTGGAAGTAGCCATTAGAGGATGGGTACATGGTGGTCATAAAGGGATGCACATGGTCAGAAACAATGCTCAGGTAGGCTGTGGCATTTAAACAATGCCCAATTGGCACGAAGGGGCCTAAAGTGTGCCAAGAAAACATCCCCCACACCATTACACCACCAGCCTGCACAGTGGTAACAAGGCATGATGGATTCATGTTCTCATTCTGTTTACGCCAAATTCTGACTCTACCATCTGAATGTCTCAACAGAAATCGAGACTCATCAGACCAGGCAAAATTTTTCCAGTCTTTATCTGTCCAATTTTGGTGAGCTTATGCAAATTGTAGCCTCTTTTTCCTATTTTTAGTGGAGATGAGTAGTACCCGGTGGGGTCTTCTGCTGTTGTAGCCCATCTGCCTCAAGGTTGTGCGTGTTGTGGCTTCACAAATGCTTTGCTGCATACCTCGGTTGTAACGAGTGGTTATTTCAGTCAAACTTGCTCTTCTATCAGCTTGAATTAGTCGGCCCATTCTCCTTTGACCTCTAACATCAACAGGACTGCCACATACTGGATGTTTTTCCCTTTTCACAACATTCTTTGTAAACCATAGAAATGCTTGTGCGTGAAAATCCAAGAACTGAGCAGATTGTGAAATACTCAGACCGGCCCGTCTGGCACCAACAACCATGCCACGCTCAAAATTGCTTAAATCACCTTTCTTTCCCATTCTGACATTCAGTTTGGAGTTCAGGAGATCATCTTGACCATGACCGCACCCCTAAATGCATTGCAGCACCTGCCATGTGATTGGTTGATTAGATAATTGCATTAATGAGAAATTGAACAGGTGTTCCTAATAATCCTTTAGGTGAGTGTAGTATAAAAAATGACCTATAGGGCATTTGGACCTAAAACTTAATATGCACATTCTGGACCCACCAAAGAAAAAAAAATTGCCATATTAGGTGACATTTAAGGCTATATGGTGCAAAACTATGACTTACATTACAATTAAATTGACAAAAACAAGACCCAATGCCTTTCATCCCATATAAAAATGAAAAAATTGTGTTGAATTACCGGTCCCTGTGCATCGAAGAATCTGCCAATGCTGTTTTTGAGTTTGTTAAAGAGCATCGGGTACAGAGCCGGACTGAGCTCCAGCCCCACCAGGTCTTTAATGTTAGTGCGGATCTGATGGCCTTTCTCGTGACTGCACACCATCAGCGACAGCAGCCGGTCCAGAAACCTGCTCAGGGGCGTCTCCGGGTTCCCCTCGCACGAGGCCATGGACACCATGGAGCCCTTGCGATCGTTCAAGGTGCCCATAGGAGGACTGTAGGTGCAGAGAACGGACATGTTCCTCTGCAAGCACACACCGCCCAGCGCACACAAGAAACCCGTCATGTTGACCCATTCCTGAAAGATCATACACAAAGTTTATGTACATGACAAAAAATATAGCATGTTTAATATTTTCTCATGATGAAGAGAAGATTGGTTAGGACAGTTTTTACTACTTTAAATCTTAAAGAGGTCTTTACCATGTCTGTGAAATCTTATTAAATCTAATAATGAGATTCATCTGATTTCACATTGATTCAGTCTTTGACATGATCTTACTCATTAATAGTGAAAGTAAAGGTTACGGCTGTTTCTAACCTGACTGTCTTCCAGTTTGGTTTTCGGATGGCTTAAAATTAATTTGGTTGCATGCTCCCACTTAGCATGTGTGTCCTCCCATGCCTGTAAAGAGCACAGAAGCAGTTAAAATCACTCGCTTTAAATTAGTCAACAAACTGTGGATTACGTTTTAATGGTTCAGTGAACTATACAATCCAATCACGTAAGGAAAACAAATCAAGAATTTGCATAAGTTGCCAGTACCAAATGCAAAGCAGTTCCGATAAATATGACACAGCACCAAATGAAACCATTGCAAATCGGCTCTTCTCTTTTCTGAATGAAAACAGGAAGTGAGATGCTTTTAATGAGTGTGTGGTGTGTTCGACTTCATGTGGCACCGCACTTTGATGGCATATGATAAGAGCGGTCTACGCTTCAATCGCTCTTTGATGTCATATGCCTGGCACCACATGAATTGAACACACCTTATGCCTTTTCAATGGCAGCAGGTGTGGGTGAATGCGTGACCTCTGACCTCTGTGTTTCCTGGAGTGGGCAGTTCAATCCTCCGAAGCAAAGCCATCACTCTTTTTTGCAGAGCCGAACGGCCTGGGGCAACAAAAGAGGACATGGCAAGCATTTGTGTGGTGCCACATCAAATAGAAAAGCTATGTGCTGCCCTCTAGTGGCAATTACTGTGAAATAGTGTTTCCCAGTCACAGCATTGGGTAATAAGCCTTTGTTTTAACAGGGTAATAAGAAGAAAACTAAATCTTTTAATGAAACAAAAAAAACCTGTTCAAGTTTGTTGTGTGGTACAAAAAAAGATATAAATAAACAAAAAATAGACTGACAGACCTGTGATCATCATGTTACTGATAGACGCAAACTCCATGAAGGTGTTGTAATTGGCCAGGAGTGACTGAACAGGGATGTCTTCTGCGTTACAGCGGATCTCCGCCTCCTCACACAGGTAACGGAAACAAGACATGGCCACCAAAACCGCCTCCATGTCTGGACTCCACAGGAACATGTAGAGACAAACCTCCAGCTTGGTCTGTGCCTGCCTGCAGATAGCAATGTTGCTGCCCGCTGTGGCACGTTCCTGTGGGGAACAAAAGACAAAACAAATTTATAAAAGGCTTCAATAAAAACACCAGAACACCGAAAGATATAAAATGTGACCCAGTCTGTGGAAACCCCTCTAAAGTTAATTTGCGTGATTTTATTGGATCACAAATTACCTTCGGTTTCTTCTTTACTTTGGGAAAGCAAGGTCAAGCTCAAATCATACCCATAATCCCACACAAGATATAAATGACAGAGGCATCTCACCTTGTTTCTAAGGAGGAATTTGTTCCTGCAGATGAGAATCTCTCGCAGCCACTTGAGAATCTCTGTGCTGTTGATCAACTGATGGCCATACAGCTTCTTGCAGATGAAGAACAGGACCTGAGAACTGAACCAACAACAAACAATGAGCCAAACAGAGCTTCAGCGTCCTCAGGGTGTTGAGTCTGATGAGTTACCTGATGTCCCAAAATGTTTCCATCGGAGCATCTGGGTTCCACAGCTCAATGCTGTCAGGCTGATGAAGGACCAACAGAGCCTGAAAAACAGATCCTGATCAATCACCGATCAATAAACCTACCCAAAATCAGCACAGGCCCGCCGACTTGAGAGCCAAACGATGATGTAACCATTAAAGTGTGTGCATAGTACACCTAAAAACAGTAATTATTGGCGTGAGTAAATTACAAAAAAATTAAATGCAAAGACACAAATAGACATAAATGAATGCCGGGCGACACAAACTGACGCGAATTGGCGACATGATTGCCCAATTTGAAAACGGTAAATATTTGCGTGAATAAATTGCATACAAATTCAATGCAAAGACACAAATGGACATAAATTAATGCTGGGCGACGCGAATTGGCGACATGATTGCCCAATTTGAAAACGTGTAAATATTTGCGTGAATAAACTGCATACATATTCAATGCAAAGACACAAATAGACATAAATTAATGCCGGGCGACGTAAACTGACGCGAATTGGGTGACATGATTGCCCAATTTGAAAACGGTAAATATTTGCGTGAATAAATTGCATTCAAATTCAATGCAAAGACACAAATAGACACAAATAGACATAAATTAATGCTGGGCGACACAAATTGGCGACATGATTGCCCAATTTGAAAACGTGTAAATATTTGCGTGAATAAATTGCATACAAATTCAATGCAAAAACACAAATAGACACAAATAGACATAAATTAATGCCGGGCGATGCAAACTGACGCGAATTGGGTGACATGATTGCCCAATTTGAAAACGTGTAAATATTTGCGTGAATAAACTGCATACATATTCAATGCAAAGACACAAATAGACATAAATTAATGCCGGGCGACATAAACTGACGCGAATTGGGTGACATGATTGCCCAATTTGAAAACGGTAAATATTTGCGTGAATAAATTGCATACAAATTCAATGCAAAGACACAAATAGACACAAATAGACATAAATTAATGCTGGGCGACACAAATTGGCGACATGATTGCCCAATTTGAAAACGTGTAAATATTTGCGTGAATAAATTGCATACAAATTCAATGCAAAAACACAAATAGACACAAATAGACATAAATTAATGCCGGGCGATGCAAATAGACGCGAATTGGGCGACATGATTGCCCAATTTGAAAACGGTAAATATTTGCGTGAATAAATTGCATACAAATTCAATGCAAAGACACAAATAGACACAAATAGACATAAATTAATGCTGGGCGACACAAATTGGCGACATGATTGCCCAATTTGAAAACGTGTAAATATTTGCGTGAATAAATTGCATACAAATTCAATGCAAAAACACAAATAGACACAAATAGACATAAATTAATGCCGGGCGATGCAAATAGACGCGAATTGGTCGACATGATTGCCCAATTTGAAAACGGTAAATATTTGCGTGAATAAATTGCATACAAATTCAATGCAAAAACACAAATAGACACAAATAGACATAAATTAATGCCGGGCGATGCAAACTGACGCGAATTGGGGCGACATGATTGCCCAATTTGAAAAGGGTAAATATTTGCGTGAATAAACTGCATACAAATTCAATGCAAAAACACAAATAGACACAAATAGACATAAATTAATGCCGGGCGATGCAAACAGACGCGAATTGGGCGACATAATTGCCCAATTTGAAAACGTGTAAATATTTGCGTGAATAAATTGCATACAAATTCAATGCAAAGACACAAATAGACACAAATAGACATAAATTAATGCCGGGCGACATAAACTGACGCGAATTGGGTGACATGATTGCCCAATTTGAAAACGGTAAATATTTGCGTGAATAAATTGCATACAAATTCAATGCAAAGACACAAATAGACACAAATAGACATAAATTAATGCTGGGCGACACAAATTGGCGACATGATTGCCCAATTTGAAAACGTGTAAATATTTGCGTGAATAAATTGCATACAAATTCAATGCAAAAACACAAATAGACACAAATAGACATAAATTAATGCCGGGCGATGCAAATAGACGCGAATTGGGCGACATGATTGCCCAATTTGAAAACGGTAAATATTTGCGTGAATAAATTGCATACAAATTCAATGCAAAGACACAAATAGACACAAATAGACATAAATTAATGCTGGGCGACACAAATTGGCGACATGATTGCCCAATTTGAAAACGTGTAAATATTTGCGTGAATAAATTGCATACAAATTCAATGCAAAAACACAAATAGACACAAATAGACATAAATTAATGCCGGGCGATGCAAATAGACGCGAATTGGTCGACATGATTGCCCAATTTGAAAACGGTAAATATTTGCGTGAATAAATTGCATACAAATTCAATGCAAAAACACAAATAGACACAAATAGACATAAATTAATGCCGGGCGATGCAAACTGACGCGAATTGGGGCGACATGATTGCCCAATTTGAAAAGGGTAAATATTTGCGTGAATAAACTGCATACAAATTCAATGCAAAAACACAAATAGACACAAATAGACATAAATTAATGCCGGGCGAAGCAAACTGACGCGAATTGGGCAACACGATTGCCCAATTTGAAAACGGTAAATATTTGCATGAATAAATTGCATACAAATTCAATGCAAAGACACAAATAGACATAAATTAATGCCAGGTGACGCGACTTGGGCGACATGATTGCCCAATTTGAAAACTGTAAATATTTGCGTGAGTAAATTGCATACAAATTCAATGCAAAGACACAAATAGACATAAATTAATGCCGGGTGACGTGACCTGACACGAATTGGGCGACATGATTGCCCAATTTGAAAATGTGTAAATATTTGCGTGAATAAATTGCATACATATTCAATGCAAAGAAACAAATAGACATAAATTAATGCCGGGCGACGCAAACTGACGCGATTTGGGCGATATGATTGCCCAATTTGAAAACATGTAAATATTTGCGTGAGTAAATTACATACAAATTTATTGCCAAACGCGAATAAACATGAATTCACTCCAGCCGACGCGAAATTACGTAAATTGGGCGACAAGATGGCCCAATTGGAAAACGGTAAATATTTGCGTGAGTAAATTACATACAATTGAGCAAAACAATGGTTGCGAGAATGCAATACTCAACTCAATAACTTTATAAAAAAAATTCAAGTGTGAAATTTGTGTGATATGCTGTCATGTAAGCTAAACAGCTGAGAGCTTATTGACACTTATGGTTTGACGTGTCCAGTCCAGAAAATGGAGAAAAGCATGGTGACGCGAAAACAAGTAATCCCTCTAGTAATCTAGAGCGAGTAAAAGGGCGCAGGTCACACTAGACTTTGAGCATGCAAATATTCACCAGACTTGAACTTTTTGATATGCAACAAATATCTTTGCACGAGATTCAATGGTCAACGTTGTTTTTGGTGTGCACACTCCATTACAACATAACAGTAAACAGCGATGTTCTTACCTCCATGGCCTCCTGGGAAATCTCTCCCATGTTAGAGAGAGGCACAAGCTGCATCAGGCCTGTGATGAGCTCCGCCGTACTGCTGTGGACCTCCAGACTTGTTTTACCTGAATTCTGATTCAAACACATTTATAGAATACACAAAAAAGATGAAATGTGAGAGCACAGATCAAGCAAAAGAAAGCTGAACCTTCTCACTTACATACAACATCAGTTTGGGATCTGCGTGAATGAGCTTCACTAAAGCCAGCAGGAGATACTTGTGACTCCTGATGTCCAGATCGGTGGCTTTCTCTTTAAACTTCAAACTGCTCATTTTCTCCTTAAACGTCAAACTCTGACAAAACAGAAAAGAGGAAAGAAGGTGAAACTAAAAGATCTAAAAAAAGTGTTGATATATTCACAAAATGGGTATTATGGGTGTCTAACCGGTGTCAAGCGGAGAGGGGCGTGACTGCTGCAGCCCTGGACCACTCGCCCAAGAGTCTCTGCAAACATGAGACGCAGCTCACCCGAGTAACAGTACACCGTATCGATCTTCGGCCACCAGTCCAGAGGGGACTACAACATGATGAAAGACACACAGAGGACATTTGGACACCGTGAGAGTGAATAAGACATACTATCTGTCTGAGGTGAAGTAAGGAGACCGTCGGCTCTTACATTGGTGATGATTCTGTGCAGTGAATTCACCAGCACCAAATGGAAAGTAGGAGGTGAGGACGGAGCCAAACACACCTGGGAACGTGCAGAGATAAAGAAAGTGTGAAAGAAAGTGTGTACGCCGTACAGACGATGCAATCTTTGTGGGAAGAGATAAACACCTTAAATTGCTGATTGTTGTGCGGGTTGATTCTGAAACAAGACACGAAACAGTCGATCATCAAATCCACGTCTGCGCTCTGGCTCCCGGCGCCTCTGGAAAACGGCTTTGTTGGATTAAACAGCAATCCCTGTAGGGAGATAAAACAACATGCAAGTCACGGTGCCATAAATTGTATGAGAGTCAATTTGGTTAGAAGTGAAACTCATTTAAAAGCATTGTTGCATTGTGGTGGAGTAGATAGCTTTTTACGAGAAGTCGTATTGGCGTTTATATTAGTGATATAGATCAACATATCCAGATTTCATTCTACCTCTTTTTGGGTACATTTACATAAAACATCTGTGCTAAAATTTTGTTTCTTTCGCACTGTGAAACGTTTTGCATATAGATGGCAACTGTGTCAAAAGGATACGTGTTTAAACCATAGACTGTACAAAAAATGGACGTATTGTCTGTGACGTCACACATAGGTTTCTGAAGAGCATTTTTAAAGCCCAAAGTGGGCGGAGCCTACCATCGCAATCTTGGAAGTGGCTCACCATACGTCACTTCCAGATAACCAAAAGGAATTTTGTGGGTGGAGCTTAGGTGCCTGGTCCTGAAACCACACCCACCTAGCCCGACGGAAGTGACTGCAGCAGCGATCACCCTGTAACTCAAGTGGCAACGCCCTTAATTATGCTTAATATAATTGAAACGGATGAGTTACAAAAAAACTAACCCCCCTTACAGTTTTCATGAAGGGCAAAATTTGCTATATGCTTTTTGTACCAGGTTGTACACATTTTTTTCTGCTGTAAAGTTGAAATTTTTTACATTTAAGGTCTATGGGATTGTTTCTAGCACCCAGTCGATGGATTGCATTTTATGTCACTTTTGTGTTGGATTCACGAGAGAGACATGATGGTTCCCCCTCCGTAAAACAACTAAAAACGATGTAATACGCATGTTGTGCCAGTAGTTGGCGATGTCCCATGACATCTGTTGTAATACATTTATGTACATGACATCATCGCTTTTGTAGTTTACACTAAGATGAAAACGGTATAAATGTAAAAATTGTGTAAATGTAAAGTGTTGTGTTGTGTAAATGAGCCCAGAGTTATATTTTTTCATACCTTCAGATCCACCACGATGGACTGCACCAGCACGAATATGACAGAATGATCTTCCCAGCTGATGTACGTGGATGCTTTACACAGTTTGACACAGGCGATGGCTGCGCTCTCCGTAAGCTGTTTGCTCCCACCGTGACCAGTCAAAGCTTTCCGTAGATTTTCTAGGAAGAGCTTCTGCAGGAACAAACATAATACAGCCTATTTTTCATAACTGTAGTGTATACTTCTGTACGACTGTTGATATTTCATTATTAACTCTTTCCCTGCCAGTTAGCGGATGCATTTTTTATGATTTTCACAAAATGTTAATGCCTTCAAGAAAATATTCTTCTTTAAATATATAAACATACAATATATCAAATGAAAGAACAGACCTCCGCTTTTCTCTTTTTTTCACATGCTGAGAAAATGTAATTTTTGTGAAGGACTTTTAATAGAGATCAGATTCAGAGCGATCCTCAAAACATCCACGGAGTTTGAACTATTTAAACATAGGGAAACTGAGGGTGCAAAAATATCAAAATACTGAGAAAATCGTTGCCAAATGAAGTCCGCAGCAACACATATTACTAATAAAAAAACACATTAAATATGATCTTGTATAATCTTGAAAATGTATAATTTTGACCCATACAATATATTGTTGGCTATTGCTACAAATGAACCTGTGGGACTTATGACTGGTTTCCTGGCCCAGGGTCACAAATATTACGCATATGCATTTATTTCAAAAATAAAAAACTATTTTAAAGCTATAATTTGTAACGTTTGCCTGTGTGGCGCCAACACTGTTAGAAACATTAAATTGCAGGTTACTTTATCTATACCAGGGGTGCCCAAACTTTTTCCTACAAAGGGCCAAAAATCAAACCTGACTGAGAGCTGTGGGTCGAAAGTAAATGTTGCTATGTTATATTAAAATTCCTTAAAATTTCTAATATTTAAAAAATAAATAAGCAAACATTACTCTGTTTATGAATAAATAATGCAGTTTTATTTTCAAAGGCCCACATTTTGCCAATCGTTTTTAAATTTCCTTTTGTCTGTGTGCCACTGCCTTGACCTCTCCATTATAATGCTACGTACACACCAAACGCGGGGCATCGCGTTACTCGCTCTAGGTTACTCGGAGGATTTAACTTCGTGTCATGCGAATGTTTTGCTCGAATTGAATATTTTCAACTTGGGGGAAGACGCGTTTGAGGCGAATAGCGCGTCTTTGCATTGACTGTGTATTTAACCTACTCGCACAAATCGTTGAACTAGCGTCTGGTGTGAACCCACAGTAAGTCTATAGTTCCCGAGTTCGCTATAGTTCCCGAGTATGCATGATCAGAAAAAGAATTATTAACTTTAATTCCTTGAAATTTATTACAATTTACATTTTTGTAATGTACAAATAAAACAAAAAATGGTACATTTAAAAAAAAATTGTAATTAGAAATATTAACAATCTGCATCAATGACGTTTATCCTTTTTCCTTATCTCACGTGGCATGACGGGACAAAATAAAAGTCATTGGTGGGCACCTCTGATCTATACGTAGGATAAAGTCAAATGAATTTAGCAGTGCCAATCTGGGCAACGTAAGGAGACAATCAACACTTCATTGTAACCTGAATGTCAATCGGGTATTTGTATAAATATTTGTGCGTGTGTTTGTGTGTAAGCGAGTGCCTTGTTGTCTTTGGAGTCATCTGAAGTTTCTCTGGAAATGTCTTGCGTGATGTCAGGACAGAGGATGAGGAGGATGATCTGCAGAGGCCACACAGCCGCCTTCCTCTTTGGACTCTCAGCAAAACTATCAACCAGATCAAACAGCTTCTCTGCACAATCTACAACACACAGATCTAACATGTTTAACCAAAGCAATAATCACATTCTGATACATTACAGAGGGGTTTGAAATCAACATACCGGCCATGTCCGGCTGTGGCCTCTGGTACAACATGGTAAATTCATCGGGATAATTCTCTACCCAGTTCCAAAACGCCTGTAAGTTCAATCAAAAGATACACATGGACACAAGGAGTCAGCCCAAACAAAACATAAAAAGTGTTTCTTGCTTATTTCACTTTTCATAGTTTCCCACAAGTACCTTCTCAAGATTATAGATGATGCTCAGCTGCGCCAGCTTCTTCAAGGCTTTAAATTTAAACACAGTTTCTGCAGAAGAAAAACACAGGAAGATCACGATCACTCAACTTTACATCTTGCTTTTGTTTATTAAACCCTTGCACTGTTTCAGTGATTTGAAGCTAAAGTGGGTCTTTTTGTAATGTTTAAATACTTTATCTTCCCCCCGTTAATGTGCAGTCGTATGTTGATTTCCCCAAACAGTGTAAACACTGTGCCACTATTGAAACTATTTAACCAATGGCGCAAGTTTGGCGTTATCGTTTGTCCAACTAGTGGAAATGGGAGAAGGGTTTGGAAACAGCTGTTATTATTATTACTAAAATACATTTGGTTTCATAAATAATCCAAGAAATGACACACATGGCTTTAAGCACTGGTTTATAAGCATCAAATCTGTACGAGGAGAGTATACTGATACCTTGCAGGAGACGTTTAAGTTTACAACAGTCCACATTGATGTACTGAACGAGCTCGATGTCATGCACGTCTACATTATCTTCAGGGCAGACGGTCAATTCCTGTAACCTGCAGGGAATCATATTAGCGTCGCTATTAGTTTAATTAAAACATAATAAATTTATTAAAGGTATAGTTCACCTAAAATGAAATAATGTCATTAATGACTCACCCTCATGTTGTTCCAAACCCGTCTGTCATCTTCAGAACACAGTTAAGTAGTAATATTTGGTCCGAGAGCTTGTTGACCCTTCATTGAAAATCTATGTACGGTATACTGTCCATGTCCAGGAAGGTAATAAAAACATCATCAAAGTAGTCCATGTGACATCAGTGGGTCAGTTAGAATGTGTTGAAGCATAGAAAATACATTTTGGTCCAAAAATAACAAAAATTACAACTCAGACTGTAAACGAAGCCCAGGCGCACAAAAAAACACAAAAAAACAGCTGGGGCGCACCAGATAACACGTCAGCCGTGTCGTACGTCATCCACGTCACTGCAGTCACGTGACTTTAGTCTGGCGCATGCGCTTCACAACAGACACGGAAGAGAAGACAATGCTGAATAAAGTCGTAATTTTTGGACCAAAATGTATTTTGGATGCTTCAACACATTTTAACTGACTCACTGATGTCGCATGGACTACTTTGATGATGTTTTTATTACTTTTCTGGACATGGACAGTATACCGTACGTAGATTTTCAATTAAGGGTCAACAAGCTCTCAGACTAAATATAAAACATCTTAAACTGTGTTCTGAAGATGAAGGGAGGTCTTACGAGTTTGGAACGACATGAGGGCAGGATTTTTCTCCATATAATGGATTTTAGTGGACGTCAACAGATTACAGTTTAAATGCATCTTCAAATGGCGATCCCAACTGAGGCATAGGGGTCTTATCTAGCGAAACGATCGTCATTTCTTCCCAAAAAATTACAAATATCTACTTTTAAACAATTCTCGTCTTACACCAGCCTTGTGACGCACCTGTGTGACCTTATGTATTACGTAATCACAATCGAAAGGTCACGCATGACATATGCGAAACTACCCCAGTGTTTAAAAGTGGACCTGATGTAATGATACTAATTAATGTCTTTGTATCAGTTTATTGTTTAAAATGGTCCGCAATGTGCATTTCACATATTCATTGCGTGACCTTTCGACTTAATTACATAATACGTAAGGTCACGCCGGCGTGTCATACGGCTAGTGCAAGACCAGAAGTTGTGGTTGAAAAGTACATATATTTTTTGCAAAAATGACAATTGTTTCGCTATGTAAGACTGATATGCCATGGTTAGGATCATTTAGAGTTCTACGAAGCTGAATTGAAACTGTAAACTGTTGAGGTCCACTAAATGGAGAAAAATCCGGGAATGTTTTCCTCAAAAAACGTATTTTCTTCTCGACTGAACAAAGAAAGACATCAACATGTTGGATGACATGGGGGTGAGTACATTTCCAGGATTTTTTATATAAGCGGAGTATTGCATTAATCATCACTATGCCTATCGACCAATCAGCATTCAGGATCTATTTTCAAATCAGAAATTAAATAAAAACAGAATTTCAGGATTAGCACTCACTAATGTTTCTGAATGCATTTACTTTAACTTCTTAACCCTGTTTTGCTTGTTCGATACTTGTTAAAAACGGATATAAATCTCATTGTAATTTATCCACTCAATCCTTTGTTGTCTTGTTACGAGTG